>NW_026938169.1:0-11862 GCF_032062105.1 Saccostrea cuccullata
GTTATGCAAAAGCATTGGGCTGTTTATAAATGTTTCTATAAATAAAAAAATGCATTCAAGTTAAAGCAATCCTTACAATCGTTTTATAAACCAAATAAACTTTACCTCTACTTCTATATGGTTTTTTAAATTTCTCTATTCAACCACTGGACAAAAGATGTTCCAAAATGCCTCAAGGTCTAGCTGTATCTTTTAAAAATTCTCTACAGAACTTTTAAATACTTGCCTTTTCCACTCGAATAAATGTTTTGAAAAAAATACCTGAGAGATTTTTAGATTAAGATTTTTATCCTTAATCTCTTAAGCAAAATTCATGAGGGAAAAACTTTTTTCTCTCGAATTAATCATTATTCACTCCGTGAAACAATCTTTCTTTTAGCTAAAAGCTGACAAAAATTTTTCATACTAATTGGCCATTTTTTACACACTGAATATATTGGCGATGGTTTTTCCCCGTCATTTTCGATCATTACTAGGAGCACACAGTAGACGTCACCGGGTGGCGGGGAAATACTCACTCCTCCATGTCACTTGATCCCAACTGTGCTCTTGATTTTTATTGTGTGAATGGACTTTTAAGCTGGAAAATTTTGTTATTCCATATATTTCATTCAAATCATTTTTGAGAATTTTGTCTATTTTAGTGAGGATTGGTATACTGTAAAAGACAGGAGTATACAAGGTTTTAATTTTAAAAATTTCAAAATAAATCTTAAAATTTAAAGATCTTTCCGAGCAAAAAAAAAAATCACACTATGCTTCTTAAAGGCCGAGATTTTTAACCTCACGGTTTTTCTCAGGTAAGGGGAGGGACTAAATTTTACATGCTTGGCACCCCGATGCATTGACGGTCGTGCAGACCACGGAGAACGCTAATCCCTATACACAAACAGTATACACAGGAAGTCTATGAGTATTACCTGTACAGCCTCTTTGGCCTACTTTTCATCATGAAATTAGTAGATCTCGACACCGTAAAAGTACAGAATGAAAACTTTCGTATCTAGATAAAACGAATCTTTTAACCTAAGATTCCACTGCTTATTAGCATGAAATAAATTAGAAGTGATCGTTGATATTATAAATTGTAATGAGAGGACACCATTTTTTGTATCAATTAACAATAAAAATAAATAGAACTGAAGTAGCGAAATACGTATTCAAAACATAAAAAATTCTCCTGAATGCCTAGATACCAATGAAATCTTTTTGTTCTAATATTATATTTCTAGATTTGAAGTTGCATAGCTGATGCTTTTCTTTGCATTTCCTGCAGATATCTTAGTAAATTTTCTTTTTACAATGAATTTATACAGGAGAATGACGAATGTATAAATCAAATACCTTAGGTTAATAAAAGTTACGTTTAGATTTAGAGATATTTGCAACTATATAATTATTAACTTATCATTTTCAGAATCTGAGGATCGGACAAAGATGAAATGATTTTCTAAGCTATATTATTCCTTTGGGAACTCTAATTTGTGGGATTTTTCATTCTTCGAGGAAAAAACCCTTTAACAGCCAAAAAATTCATTGAATTCACAGAACATATACACTGAACTCAGCCAAGCATGCTCTTCATATTAAAATAAGTTGGAAGACGTTTAAACCATATGCAGTTGATAGCGGGATATTATTATGTAAATAAGAAAAGTTTGTTATACAATTTTAGTGGTAAGTATGGTTGGCTTTATATCATTTATAATCAGTAAAACGTCTGAATTAAAAATAGAATATTGCAGACCCTGTGGTGTCTTTTACCTCAAGAATATTGTGAAAATTGATTTGTCATATAAATGAAAATAACTCTAGCATTTAAAGCTAACACACTGAAATAGAATAGCCATTTTCCCATTTTCGATATCATTATCAACGATACAAGTTCAAGTTCAAGTTCAGTTTATTCTCCCAAACCAAAGTACTGGTACATGGAGTACAATAAAACATAATTACATACATTTCAAACAATCTGGTCAGAGGTACAAAAATATAATATATGCAATACAAAATATGTTTCAAAATGAAAAAGAGGGAGAAAAAGACAATAAGTAACATATTAAGGAGGGCAGACAGCGTCATAAACTTTTAAAATAAACATACATAATTTTTTCAGAATTTGTTGTTTTGGGTTGACATAAGTTCTGTAAATTTAATAATATTCCGTCTATTAGAATAATAATTACCTAGATATTTTTTTCCCTTTTATTTTCTAAACTTTGCATTCTAGAATATAATAAATTCTTCAGCAATTTGACCATTACTACAAAGTGTCCAAGTCTTTCGGAAAGTGGTATACCAAACCACCTTCCAGTTCACGGCGGGGAATCTAGTCATCTACGGGATTAGGACACACAACGATGGAGGACAAATGCTCTGCTTTGATGTAAGAAATTGAAATTTTTGCACTTATAAAGAATGAATATTGAATCAGTTTCCTGTCTAAAGTATGCCAAAGAACGTCAACTACAATCTATATTGTACGTTTGTTGGTATAAATCTTATTGCTCCAAACACTTCGACACAGTTTGAAAACAAGTGAGAAAACCCGGGATGTGGGGTACACATTTTTAAAATTCGACCTTTTTTGCATGTCCAGATGTACTAGACATTTTATTCTTCGCGTTTACACTAGAACTAATATTTTAAAAAATCCAGATTTGTTTTATTATAGTTTATTATGCTTTAAGTATCCAAGAAAAAAGTATAAATCATTTTGTTTTCAGAAATGATGTACACCAACACTAAAACGGATATGGGACACACAATATATTTAAGTTACTTTCAAATTGAAACATCGAGCATTCATATCTTAATGTTTCCATTTAAATGACTGCTGTTTGGTAGTATATGAACGATGACCTGTACAACACATCTTTGTAATACTCATCCAAATATTTGATTTTCCCTTGGTTTGCTTGTTCCATACAAAATTCAAATATTATAAGTTGAAATGGCCTGCCTGATCCTCAACAAAAGCTGCCAAAATGAATTTCAAATTTTGACTTTTATTAAATATTATATTAAAAGATACTAGTATATACATGTGCGGATCTAAAAGGAGGGTGAAGTCCGGAGTCTATGTTTTTTTTTACGTACTCTACGATATTTCTTTGTTAAGTAACACGACCCAGACCCTATTGAACACACATAAAATAGCTTTTTTTAGGTTTATTGTTTAATTTGTTTGCTTGTAAAAATATTTTGGAGTCAGAACTTTTTTTTAGTTTGTGGGGAAACCCCCCCCCCCCTTCCCGAAATGTTTTTGTATTCGTATATTCAGTGTTTGTATTTATTAGATCTTTTCGGCAAGACTCTAGTATGTCAGCTGATGGAAGAGAGATTAAGGAATTTTTCTTATGCTCAACTATTTGCAACAGCTGACAAACTTGTGTCAAATTCTAATAGTTTATTACCGACTCCATATTTGAGAAAAAAAAGACAAAGTTGAATATTTCTTCGAAGGTGGCTAAATCATCGTATTGATTGAAAAAACCCCAACAATTATTGTTTCTTTAAACATGCGTGAATCAGTGACTAAATATTGTTATGGGTCAGAATAACCCTAAATGCCAGCAAAGATCAATAACACAATTTAAAACTTAACAATAATTTATTTACAGTAATATATAATAAATATATCAAACATAAAGTCAAACTTAGCATGAATCTAAAAATACATACATCAGAGTGTCCGTTGCTGCACACAATGTCCCAGTGAAAATATATCCCATTTATATCTCAATAGTGTTTATACGACAAAGTATTGTATTTGCATCAAATTTACAGGGTATTTATATAGTATTAAAAATTAGAATATTCTAGAAATTATTAAAACATGATATTACTGGAACAATCTGGACATACACAAAATTTAAGAATGTTCTAGATCAAATGCCCAACATGTTGACCACTCTGGAATGTTCAAGAAAATGTTACTAATTATATACATAATAAACAATACACATCTCACAACACCCCCCCCCTTAAAAAGTTTGAATGTCAATGAAAAACTTAAATTTAAAACAGGAACATTATACAAAATCTAGTATGTTTACTATACTCTTGACAAGGCGTCTGCAATAACATTGTCTTTGCCTTTGATATGTTTAATTGTTATGTTGTATTCTTGTAACAACAAACTCCATCTAGTCAGTCTTTGATTCTTGTTTGACAATTTTGCAAAAATGTGGGGGTTGGGGTTTATATCAGAACTGGATGCAAAGTAACATTCAGATAAACATCAAAATGCTGTAAGGCTAACAACAAAGCAAGGCATTCCTTTTCAATGGTGGAATATTTTTGTTGACATTTTTTAATTTTCTTTGAAAAATAAGAAACAACTCTATCTACCTTATCACTATGTTCTTAAAAAAAGCTGCCCCGATTCCAACATCACTAGCATCAACAGTAAGCTTAAATTGCTTAGAAAAATCTGGAGTTGACAGAACTGGGTTGCTCGTAAGGACAGATTTGATTTCATGAAAGGATTTTTCACAGTCCTTTGTCCATTTAAAGTTAACTCTTTTTTGTAAAAGATTTGTAAGTGGACTAACAACTAGGAAAAATTTGGACAAAATTTTCTGTAAAACCCAGCCATGCCCAAAAACCTCATTAATTCTTTCTTGTTTGTAGGAATCGGGAACTTTGAAATAGCTTCCACTTTAGCCATTATGGGTGTAACATAACCTTGACCTACTTTATGACCTAAATACTCTACATAAGCATGACAAAATTCGCTTTTCTCAAGATTCACAGTTACGTTTGCTTTAGCTAAAATGTAAATAAAGCACCATATTCGGAGATGTTCGTCCCATGTGTTGCTGTATATGACGACATCATAATGTAGGCCTCGCATCCCTCAAGGTCTTGAAGAAGGGAGTGAATCATCCTTTGGAATGTAGCCGGTGCGTTTTTATGCCAAAAGGCATTTTTAAACTGGAAAAGCCCATTGGTGTAGCAAAAGCAGATATTTCTTTTGCTCTTTCTGTTAACGGTACTTGCCAGTAGCCTTTCAACAGGTCAAATGTACGACAAATTTCGCGTTTCCAATGTTGTCAATACAGTCATCGATTCTAGGTATTGGATATGAATCAGTTTTTAAAATTCATTTTCTAAAGTCTGTACATAATCGGACGAACCGTCCTGTTTTGGTACAAGAATACACGGTGAGCTCCAATCACTTTTACTAGGTTCAACAATGTCATTGTCCAACATGTACTGCACTTCCCTTCTTAGGTACTGCAATTTTATTGGATTGAGACGGTACGGATTTTTTTGATAGGCAGAACGTGCCAACTATGACATCATGACAAGCTTGCAAATTAAAAAAAAAAATTTTTTTTTTTTTTTTTTTTTTTTCCCCCCCCCTTTTGGAACAATCGAAAAATTTTTTTTTTTTATGATACTTTAAATCAATTTTAACGTCTTTTGGTAAAGTAAATTTTTTAAGTTTTGGTCAACCCAAAATCTATTTTAACATTTAATTAAAAACCCTTTTCTTTACTCGACCTTTCAATACAATTTAAACAGCTTGCTTTCTTTAAAGGGAAAAATTTGGGCCGAAAAGGTCCCCGGGAAATGGGAAAAAATACAAAAACCTTTCACCTGGCAAAAACACCCTTTTTCGGCATTTTGTATCCCACATTTTTTTTTTCACGGAATTCCAAATTTTTGGCTAAAAAAGCATTGTAAATTTTTTTTTAAAACAGCCAAATCAAAAGTTAAGACATGCTAGTGCCACCCTTTAAAAATTTTAAAAGGCCAACTGTATGACCAAACCCCAAATTAAAAGGACTGCCCAAGGACTCCTGGACTGCTTCTCGTGCAGCAAATAGCAAAAGATCCCCCCTTCATCCCAGTTTTTCTCTACTGATAACAATAGGTCTTCAGCATTTTTTTTAAGGTCTGGTGAAAACGTTCTAGCGCCCCCTGGGACTCAGGATGATAAGCAGTTGATCTATATTGCCTTATACCGAACTATGATGACTTGCTGGGAAAACCCCACATAAAATTTGAGCCTTGATCCGACTGAATTGCCTTGGGTGCTCCTACAAAACTGAAAAACTTGGTTAGGGCCTTAACTATGCTCTTTGCCTTTTTATTCCTAATAGGTATGGCTTCAGGAAATCGAGTGGATGTACACATAATGGTAAGTAAATACTGGTTCCCAGATCTAGTCCTAGGCAAAGGTCCTACACAATCCACCAACACTCGACTAAACGGGTTTTTCAAAAGCTGGAATTGGTTGAGAGGGCGGATGGTATTTCTGATTCGGTTTACCTACCATCTGACAAACATGACATGACTTGCAAAACTTCGAAACATCCTTTCTTAGCTTAGGCCAATAAAATGACTCAAAATCCTATTATAAGTCTTATTGATACCTAAATGACCAGCCATAGGTGTATCGTGAGCTAAACTCATGACATCTCGACGATAATCAGATGGGACCACTATCTGGTGAACAAAACGCCACACTTCATCTGGAGAAGCATCAGGTGGTCGCCATTTTCGCATAAGGATGCCATCTTTCATATAGAAGCATTCTCCAACTTTAGTAGCCTCTTCTGGTGGAAGTGCCCCTTATAAATTAATGATATCGGGGCTTTTTTTTTCAAAAGAAAACGTTCTCGGCTGAGGATGTCCTTGCCTTGGCTAACTAGTAAATATCATCCTCACCACCAAAATTTTTGGGAAAAGTTTTTTCTTCTTTTGCTTCTTGATATTGTGTGGTTATGCTTTTTGGTGCCATCAAGGTCAGATAAGAAAGTGTCATTCAAATCAATATCAACAGAGGAATTGTTCGTCAAAGGCTTTAGTATGGTCTGCCTCCATTTCTCTCTTCTGGGCCCTCGCTCTAGTAACAGCATGGCTGGATAAATGTCATCATCTTCATCATCGCACATGACATTGGAAGTGATTTTCTCACATACTATAGGATCTGGTACAACTTTTCCACCAGCTAAATCGTTGCCTAGCAACAAAAAAATGCCTGGAACGGGAAGAGTAGGTCAACTCCTACGATAACAGGTCCATAACTTTAAAACTGACTTCAAACTAATTCTTGCGGGGAACATCAATGACGCCTAGCTCCACACCCTGTAAAAACTGACCCACCAGTAGAAGTCTGCTCAGACAAAGGAAGCACGCCCTCTAACAATAACGTCTGTGCAGCACCAGTATCTCTCAAAATCTGGACAGGTTTTATTTCCTAGAGTCACCAGTGAAACAAATCCCTGGCATAAAGGGCTTATAACCTCCATAGAATCAATAGAACTGGACTGTGAACCCCGGACATCAAGGTCAGAACAAATCGAAACTAAGGCTTCTCTATCACCTCTAACTGCCGCACAAGCGTGTGGTTGAGTTTTATCAAAATCATTTTTTCTCTTAAGTTTAAAGCATTCACTGATCAGATGACCTTTTTTTTTACAATAACTACAAGTAGGAAGTGACCCATTAGAAGTCCTTTAAAACGTCCTGGACCGGACTTAGAATCACCTTGGGGTAAAACTGGAGACTTGTGGAAGACTGAGACCCGAACCACTCTTTTTTTATGTGTCTGAATTGGTAGAATTACTGCTAGTCTGTGATCTGGATACAAAATTCTTTTTATGAGACAGAGCATATGTATCAGATATGACTGCTGCCTCTTCAAGAGTTTTCACATTCTTATCTTCTAAATGTGTTTTCAAATCTTGAGAAACACATTTCCCTTTAAAATCTTCTACCAGGAACTGGCGCAAATTAGCAAAAGTTTTATCAAGTTTCTTAGATCTAAACCAGTGATCAAATAAATCTTCTTTCTCTCGTGAAAATTCAACAAATGTTTGATTATCAAACTTCCTATTTTCTAATTTTTGTCTATACGCTTCAGGTACTAATTCATATGCTTTTAATATTGCTGCTTTGACCTTCTCATAGTTTAATTTTTAGCTACCCCTAGTGCAGAGTATCCTAGCGCTTTGCCAACCAGTACACTTTGTAACATTGTTGACCAAACGTGTTGTGGCCATTTAAGATTCTCCGCGACTTTTTCGAATTGGGGAAAATATTTGTTTACAGATTTTTCTTGAAATTTCGGAACTAACCTAATATTTTTTGCTGCGTCAAATTCATTCTTGAAAAAGACGGTTCTGGTTGGTGCTGTAATCTTAATTTTTAACTAAAATGCTCTTGTCTTTCTAATTTGTTAATTCAAAAATTTTTGTTCACGCTCTCGTTCTTCTCTTTCTCATTCTCGCTCTTCTCTTTCCCTTTCTCGATCTTCTCTTTTTAATTTTTCTCTTTCAAATCGCATTTTCTCTAACTCTACTTGAAACTGATATTCTGCCATTTTATAAGAGCCTAACTCTGATTAAACTGTAATTCTGGAAGTTCGTATTTTTAAAAATTTTTTTCTACTAATTTTTTTGCAACCTTAAACTAATGTCTTGCTTTCTCTGAGAGGATTTAACATCTAACCCAAAATGCAAACCTAATGCGATCAAGTCATCCTTTTTTAAATATCAAAAAACCCAACACTTGGTGAACTAAGAAAGTTTACCAAAAAACCATGTTGATTTCTGCTGGCTTATAATCAAATTTAACGGTTCAATTAACAAAATTCTGACAATAAACTGCAAAAGTCAAGAAAATTTTCTATCCCGGACGAGCCCCCCAAATTTTGTTATGGGTCAGAATAACCCTAAATGCCAGCAAAGATCAATAACACAATTTAAAACTTAACAATAATTTATTTACAGTAATATATAATAAATATATCAAACATAAAGTACAAACTTAGCATGAATCTAAAAATACATACATCAGAGTGTCCGTTGCTGCACACAATGTCCCAGTGAAAATGTATCCCATTTATATCTCAATAGTGCTTATACGACAAAGTATTGTATTTGCATCAAATTGACAGGGTATTTATATAGTATTATAAAACTAAAATTCTAGAAATTATTAAAACATATATTTCTGGAACAAACTGGACATACACAAAATTTAAAAATTTTAGATCAAATACCGAACATGTTGACCACTCTGGAATGTTCAAGAAACTTAATGTTACTAATTATATACATAATGAAACAATCACATCTCACAACAATATTAGGTACTATAAAGCAGTTCATGCCGTCTTATTTACATTTGCTGGAATATTAGTCAAAAGCAATGATAGGAGCGCAGGGTTTAATAAATTATAAATTATACCTCTACTGTAATTACTCTATATAAAATTAATACCATAAAACTGTCTATTTCCCCAAGAAAAGACTATTTCACTCATCTGAAGACTACTCCCTGGAAAATAACTACCCCTGGGGCTACTCCCTCATGAATACTTATTAGTAATTTTAACCAATGAAAGTGTTCAGTGGGCGGAGCGTTCAAGGAATCTCAGTTTTGGGGCTCATGTTTTTAGCAATGTAAATACGACGTCAAAACATTTCGACCTGCGATCTCAGAATCATACTTGAATTCTAGCAAAATGAAGACAACGATAATTCTTCTAAATGTCAATAAAATAATTTTCAAAAAATAATTTAATTGTTTTAGGACACGATGCATTACTTATCATACAATATGTTAAACTACGTGCATTAATTTTATAATTATGCCTCTACAGTTTTTTTTAATGTCGGAATATCTGTAAAATGAAATTAAATCGCCTATGATTGTTTGGTATAATAAAACGTTGGGAAAAAAGGAAATTTATGGTTCCCCTCGCACAGGCACTTTTCTGTAATAAATTTTTACCCCGAGTTAAAAATTTTTTACTATGGGTAAAAAATTTTTTGGGGGGAAACGGTCCTGTGTCCCCTCGCAGGAAACTTTTCCTCCCTCGGGAAACCAAAAATTTTGCTATTTCCCTCTCCCCATTCCATAACTGTATACCATAGCAGTATAAATTAAAATTTTTGAAAAAAGTACTTTAGTAGCTATACCAAAAAAGAAATAATGTCAAGCTCTTTTATAGGATAAGTTTTGGAGGGGGGGGGGGATTATAGAAAAAATGACAGCTAAAAACCTTTTATTGGCAACAACAAAAGGCAATTTTTATCTTCAATTTTTGTTTTTGCCCTATCCATCACTGGCAACCACTTTCATACATTCATTACTAATTTTTGTTCATCTGAGTGAAGTTAGGAGCAAATAAAATATCTTTCCGAAACTATTTGTTTCAATTTGGAATTTCCCGATCTTTTTTAGACCATTGTAGCATGGGTAGGGAAAAAAAAATTTTATATTCACCTGGAGGGTCAGTTGTTGCAAATATTTGAGCATAACAAAAGTTCTTGATCTCTTTCCCATATTAAAAGACATGCTAGTGCCGAAGATCTTATTATTAATACCAATATGCAGATTTTGAAACTTTTTGGGATGGAAGGGGGGGGGGGGTACACAAACTCCAAAGAATTTTTGACTCCAAACTATTTTTACAAGCAAAAAGTAAACAACCAACCTAAAAAGAACTTATTTCGTGAGTGTGTATGTGTGTTTTTATTTTGTTTTTGTTTTTTTGTTTTTTGGGGTGGGTGGGGGGGGGGGGGCGGATGTGTGAACAAAATAGAAATATCATAAAATAAACACAATCCCCGGACTTCGTTCCCCCTTTTTCTTTTAATAGTTTGCAAAGTGAAACCGGAAATTTCTACATGAAATTTAATAAAAGTCAAAATTTAAAATTCATGTTGGAAGCATTTGTTGAGGAATAGACCAGCATTTTCAACTTATAACTTTTGTTTGGATAAAGCAAACCAAGGGAATCAATAGGATGAGTATTACAAAAATGAGTTTTACAGGTTTGTAACATCTAACAGCAGTCATTTAAATGGAAACATTTAAGAAATAAATAACAAGTTTATAAACTTCAATGGGAATTGAAGGGGGTGGTCACGTGATCAAATCCAATAGTGAAAAAATATCAATTCCTTACATCGAAGCAGAGCATTTATCCTCTATTGTTGTGTGTCCTAATCCCGTACGATGACGTAGTTCCCGCCGTGAGTTTCTACTGGTAAATGATGATTTGTGGTGCTAAATTTTAAAAGAATTTTTCTAAATTTAGGGGATAATTTACAAAGATAGTTTTCGAATCCAAAATTTTGTTTAAAATTTTTACTGAACCAATTTTGAATAAATTGATCTTTAGTATTTGCTTAACAGTAGCACTTATCCATTCATAATTAATATTAACACCTTGTTGGTTCCATACATTTGATAAGCCACACATGTTACAGATTTTCTATAAACAGTTTAACCAAGGATTTGTTAGATTTCCATCACGATAAAGTTTTTATGTATATTTGTATAACACATTTACAATTTTATTTTGCGGGTTAAAAACGTTTTGCCCCGTAAAAATCATTCTACTGTATATTGAGATATAAAGAGGAAAACGACCTGTTTCACCATAAACCATATATGATGGGGTAACTTTTTTAAAATTTAAAAACATGCTTTAAGAATTTCAAATGTAAACGTTCAATAACATCTAGATTTTCATAACCCCTTATTTCAGAGCCATACAATAAAACCGGCACAATAACTTTATCAAAAAGATCAAATTGGCAGTCGACTGATAATTATAATATTTACCAAACATAACAACAATGTTGTGTGTACTTATCATTTTTGTCTAAAACACCATATTGTAGACCGATCAACAGCGATCCAGGTCTGAATTTACTCAATTTAATGATCAGAAAATAAATCAAAAAATAAAGGATCTGTTAAAGTATCATTAAATCTATTCATTATTTTATTAGAGATAAGAGTTGGGCACCTTTCTCTATTATACAGAGAATGGCAGTGTCCATGTTTTGCTATGTGAAACCCGGAATATGTGTCGGATCAAAAGTAAAA
>NW_026938170.1:0-11832 GCF_032062105.1 Saccostrea cuccullata
TAAAATAAAATAATTAGAATTTTATAAAGACAATGTGTGTGTAAAATAGGGGGCCTATATTAATAAATTCTTATCGGGTCGGGAGAACAATTATTATTTGCTTTTTTCTTTATTCTGATAAAAATCATCCTCGCTCCAAAATTCTGACCGTGAAAAAAATCTTATATACAGTGTAATTTTTTTTTTAGAAATGTCCGGTAATTATTTATTACGAACTTTTAATGTGTAACTACTATGAATGAAATTTAAATATATCAGATGTACAAAAGGTTACATGAAATTTATAGATGCAAACAAATGTATTTTTAAACTATGTTAAGCATGAATTTTAAAGGTATTTATTTTAGATTTCTTTCGTCAGTTTCAATTGTACACCATTCGATACACTGAAAATCAATTCAACACTCTTTCCTTCCTCTTCTTTTTTTGTTTTCTCGTTATAACTTAAGAAGAATAAATGCCTTATAACCCGCCGTTAAATTAGTTTGAATTTCTCGGGATTGAAAAATCAATTAAATCAATTATTCATGTACATATAAATCTTCGTCGAATGTACAGTGTACATGTCAGCATCGTCGCAAAAAAAACAATGATTGATCCACAATACCACTACTGTATTGGAAAAAACAAGGGGCGAGGCTAACTGGCGGTTAGATTAAAGCGGGGTCCGCTTCACGCATCAGTGCGTAAAGCGGTCCCAGGAAGTGAACGCTGGGTTCGCTCTAGCTGACCCAGAGCTGACCCCGAGCGTACGCGAAGCGAACCTGGAGTGATCCCAAAGCGCACCCGGAGCAGTCCCAAAATTTCTGAAAGCGAACCCGAAGCGGACCCCGAGCGAACCCACGAAGCAAACCCGGGTCCGCTCCGGGTTCGCTCTGGTGTTAGGTTGTGTCCGGTCGGTACTGTATATATATATATATATATATATATATATATATATATATATATATATATATATATATATATATATATATATATATATATATATATATATATAAAAGAATATAAGAATAAAAAAGTGTATTAAAATAGAAACAAAAAATATATATATATATATATATATATATATATATATATATATATATATATATATATATATATATATATATATATATATATATATATATATATAATTATGTTTCTATTTTAATACACTTTTTATTCTGTTAAAAGTACACTTACCTTACATTTAAATTTTCAAACTGATTTCAGATAATTGATTTCAAAGAGTTATCGAAAATAGCTTATTTTTTTTTGTAAAATAGCATATGATACACTTATTAATGTATACCGTAAGCTTATAATTGCTAACTTTTGAATAGTTAGCCATAGACTCTCATTAAAACACACTATGACTCTTGGTTATGTAACAATTAAAAACCGTGCACTCTTTGGAGAAATGCTCAGAATTACCCGTCTCTATCTCCTGACTCAGTCTGGTGTTTATAAAACATTAATTGTACTGACTATGATAATTCCATGGTACCAAAGAAAATAAAAGACATGAAGACATTCCATGCTTAGCAGATCAAAATGTACATCCTGTCTACTTTTTTTCTAAAGGTAATGCATTTTTTTTGTCATATGGTACTAATCAAAATAGCCTATGTGCTTTGGTATGAGATATTTTAAGCAGGGGTTAAGATGCCCCAAAAGCTTCATGACATCAATAGTTACACAAAAAGGTGGTTATTGTACACGTGTTAAATAACTGACAATTTAAAAGTTTAAACTTTCTGTGAATATAAGTTATTGACAGTTTAATGTATACAAAAAAACAACTTTAAATAAAGTATGAGTTATCTTTTATCAGCAGTCTCTTTTAAAGTCATCATTTCGTAAGTTCTATGGTCGAGACAAGAACCTTGTCGGCAAATACAATTTATCATTGAGTCAAATGCTGACTGACGTTTTCATCCCTTTTTGTCAGTCAATTATTTATACATTGAATTGACGACAGATTTTTTCCGTTATTTCCTGATCATGAAAATGAGCACACGGCGTGTGTGAACGGTCAGCGGGGATACTCACTCCTCCATGGCGCCTGGTTCCACCTCTGATGTTTCGGGTGTCCCTGTTTGCTCTGCTCCTATATTGTATCATTTTATGGACTTTGATATTGAATACTGTTCGCTATATCCATATCCATCATGTTTTTGTGAAGGGGATGGATAGTGCTTATGAAAAAAAATCGCAAAGTCTTGTATAAATTTCTATTTTTAAAACCCTCCAAAGCAATGGTTATGGTAATACATTAATTCATTACTTTACTAAAGTAATGGTAATGTAATGCATTACTTTAAGAAAATAAAGTAATGATAATGGTGATTGTTTAACCCTTTCTCTACCGGCACATTTTAGGTGATTTTGGAGACTTTTTGATATGACATTATTAAATTATTTCCAACTTTTTTATTCAAGGAGAAAGCTAGGTATGTTACATACCATTTTGTAGGGAATGTATTAGAGATGATATTTTATGACTATTCAGATACTCAACAACTGACCTTAGTAGTAAAAATGGAGGTCAAAGGTATTTTATGGGATTTTTTGATACTTTTTAATCTTCAAGCTAAATATTTACTATGATGTATGTTGAAATAGGAAATTTTGGATATGCTCACAAAAGAGCATGATACTGTACTACATGAAACATATAAACTTTTTTTTTCAATTCTGCATACAACTACTTAAAAGCGTTTTAGCAACCCAGATTTTTTTAATTTTGGGCAAAAATTTTTCATTTTTACTATCCTAGACACATTGATGCCTCTCAGCACATATAAAAGTTTGATGTGAGGTCATATAAATACAAGGGACGAACAGCAGATAAATTGTCTTAAAGTGTGACCTCATTATAATATTTTTAAGGTCAAAGGTAAAAAATGAAAAAGTTTATAATTTTTTTCAACACTTTTCAAATAGATGACAAAATTGGAAAATGAGAAAATGGAAATTCTAACCACATACTTTATGCAGATTGGAAATACAACAGCAGTCTTTAAAAATAGCTTGTTCCATATCTCAGCATTCATTCAAATAGATATTACATGTTTAAATAATATGTTTGTATTCATGAATAATAAAGTTCATAAGTATTATGTGTTTCAAAAATTATTTTTCAAAATGTAAATCAAATGTTTATAAACTTGTATGAATGCAATATCATGGGAATGACACAACAGAAATTTTCAATACCAAAACAAAAAATTACCTGTTCATTGGTGTCCTTACATATTAATTGGCCTCCGTATTCATGGGGGGCCTAGCAAGTGGGTATTCACAAATAAAAGTATTGTTCATATGGTGCCAGAACCCTAAAAATTCAATGTGAAAGTGGTACATGTACACACTGGTGCACACATATAAAACAACTATCCATTATTAAGGTTATGGCAACTTTGATTTTATTTGAACTTACGAGTGATTGTCAAAAGCATCAAAGTTCCAAAGCAACACAAAATTGGGTGAACGAAAAAAACCAACTGAAATATGAAGTTTAGTACATGTGTACATTTAGTTTTCTTTTGAACGTGAACTAATTGCGTTTTAACCTTAAACTTTCAGTCAAATACAAATATTCTCACCTGCTAATACCAAAGGCATGTCCGTATTATTTGAATCATTGATGTGATGACCTTCGTCGTGAAATAATCATGAAAATTGACGTTAGATTTCGGATCACCATGATGTTTTTAATTTCAGTTTCGGTACCATGATGTTGTTTAATGTTTACTGCTACCATGAGGAAACACGTGGTTATTTCAATTCGTATCAACTCATACAGTGATGAGTCGTTATCATTTATAAATGCGATTGTTAAATGTGTGAAATAATTAATTAAATTGCAAATTAAGTATACAGTATAACAAAACAACAATATTAAAAATCTGATTTTTTTAGTAAAGATTGACTTTGGGGAAATCTACAATTTTTATCAACATTGTATATCTTTACATGAAATATAATCATTCTTTTCATGTGGATGAATAAATTAACATTTCACTTCACACAAAAGGCAGAACGATAGTATATATTTGTTTTTTGAAATTTTTTTTTTTGTATTATGCATTTATTTCAATAAAAAAATTTTATAATTGTTAAAAAAAGTCTTTAATCGAAAAGAATTTATTGTTTCGAGTAAGACGCAACAAATCACCTTGATTTTACAAGTAATACTGACCGATTTTTCCATAAATTCAAATTATCATAATTAAGAAAATACTGAGCGTAAAAAGGGCCCTGTAAGGGCGTGTTGGAAAGGAAATTTTCTCTACTTTTACCAGCTTTATTTTGTTTTCCCTATTTCAACAAGAAAAAACGCAAAACTGAGCTTTGTTTAAACATTACGAATAAAATCGAGAAAAAAACACATAATTGCAAAAAAATTCTTTTTTAAAAATAACTTTAAAGTAACAACAATAATTTTTAAAATTAAAAAGCAGAAAAAATATGCTTTAAGAATATACCACACTTTTTTTCTAAGGTTGATCAGGAAAAAAATGTCAATCGTCTGGAAAATTGGCAATTGCTTTGGAAAATTACGCCATTTTCAAAAAGTCACCTTTGTCTTCACAACGTAAAATCGATTAAATACCGGCAATCAAGACATAATCTTTTTAGATATTTTAAAAGTAGAGAACATTTCCAAAAAGATGATAAATAGTTTATATACCATCATGCTACCATAAAATAATACGGAGATCTTATTTTCGCGAAGTCGTGTTTTAAAGCGCAACCGGTCAATTTGACTGGTACGGAAGTGAAGGGGTTAAACTTTGCCTTTTTTTTCCCCCATCCTTAAAATATTAAATTCTGGTCTTTCCGGATTTTGGCTAGTTGTTAAAGAGAAAATAAGATGCAGAAATCCCTTTAAACTTAAGTTTTTAAAAAACAAGTAATAGAAATAGTTGATATAGATGTTGTTTTCTTAATTTAATTTTTTTTCTTTTTAGAGAGATCTATTCCATTATGTTACATTGTAATGTAGCTGTATTAAACGAATCAAATGTTTAACCTTTGTCAAGTCTTTGTTTCAAAAACCTTTTACAAATTATTATCTGCTACTGCAAAGGAATGCCCAAGATTTGTTCCACTTTACAGCCGTTTGTTGCTCGAGTACGACTGGTAAAGATTATTTTTAAAGCCCCTTTTTTGATCACAGTTCGGTTTTTCCCAGTTTTTAACCAATGAAATATGTGCAGATGATGAACAGTATGGATCTCAAAGTCCATTCAACTTTAAAATTATTGGTTCAGGAAATAACAGTTAAAGAATGAAATATAGGGGGGAAAAAACAGTTTTCAGAAAAAAGTCAATAAAACACTACAGAAAAGAGCTGAGAAACATGGACCTCCAAAACTCAGAGGTAGTTTGGGGTTCCATGAAGGAAAAAGCTTTCCCTGGCACCTGGCCACCCGTCATGTTCTCCTTGTCATAAATCCCTAAACAACTCAGTATGAAAAAAGTCGCTCAGCATGTGACATAATTGAGATTTGCTGACAAAATCAATCACCGACGTGATGACTTTAAACGAGGCTACTGATTTTTTGCGTCATCGATTTCTTTGTCAATAACTTTCATCGTTTTAGAAATTGTATGTAGAAAATGCTCTATGTGATTAACATGACAAAGATATATATTGCTGCATAAGGAAGGGGAGTTGACATAAAAAAAACCATAGTAATCAACTTTATCATAAACATTTGTTGTTAGATATGTAATAACGTCTTTTTCTATTAAAAATCCAAGTATCAACAGATTGTAGACCCGTATATCTTTAATTTCAAGTTTACAGGATATATCATGTCACATATGAATGTAAACCACCATTGTTAATTCATAATACGTCGTCGATATATCTTATTGCTAGTTGAAGGCCTGGTCAGCTTTTCTTCCTTTCAGATTTGAACAGATTCTGCTTAACATGAATACAAAAATAGCTCTGCTCACAGCGGAGTGCAATTGGTTACGATTGAAATTCCAGAAGATTGTTGGAAATTTGGTATTGTCTTTTGAGACTCAAGTATCCATTTCATATAACTTCCAGGTATATGTGTGAACCATCGGAACATTTTAACAATTTTTCAAATAACTAATACAAAAACCATTGAATTTACAGTTTATTTTCCTTGAAAAAGAGCAGCTCTCAGTAAAGTCAAAAAATTGGAGTGAATTATCGCATGGAATAGTTATATATAAAATTGCAAAGTTGTAAGTTTGATGTTGCCGATTGTGATAAAATTTTATTGTCCATTTTTACAAAATATCACTTTATAGTCATATTGTCATATAGTCGTTGAAGTTCTGTCCAACTTCGCTTGAGTGCAACATAAAGTTAGCCACTCTTTTCATTTATTTCATTACAAGGTTTAAGAAAATTGGAGGTTTTATTCTGCTGATATCAGTATAACTATCTCATATCACTTCTTAAAATTCCATGTTTGTCCAACCATGTTTGACTTATAAAATCAATGTGTTATTGGAAAAAACATTTTATTTTTTGCACACTTATAAACATTATTTTCCTTTAATTTACAACATAATATTTTTTGATATACAGATGTTCGTTATTAGACAATGCATCCCAGATTACAATTAAAAAAGTTTTTAGAGATTTACTTTATTTATGTAATTTCCTTACTTATGCAGCAATATACCTTCATCACCTTATCGGATATATATTCTCAGTTGATTCGATACGCAAGAGCATGCTTTACGTATGGCAATTTCTTAAACAGATAAAATTGACAAGCAGGTTGATGAAACAAGAATATCAGCAGTCTCGCTTAAAGGCATCATTTCGTAAGTTCTATGGTCGATCAATGATTGTCAGCAAATACAATTTATCATTGAGTCAAATGCTACTGACGTTCTTCATACCAATTGTTGTCCATTATTTAAATAAATTTAAAGGATTTTTTCCTGTTATCTCCTGATCATGACAACAAGCACACGGCGGGTGTGACGGGGGCAAGGGGATGCCCTCCTCCATGGGACCTGATCCCAACTCTATTTCGGAGGTCCTGTTTTTCTGCTCTTATTTTTTATATTGTTTAATGGACATTGAGATTGAATACTGTTTGTTATCTCAATATCCATCTATTTAAATTTATCATAAAATTTAAGATAATTTAGTTTAATCTTTATATTTTAATCTAAAGGTACATTGATATCTGATAAAAGAGATTACTCTTAATGACATAAATGTCTATTATCCCTATAAAAATGTCAAGTTGAAGTGTCTTTTTTTGTCCAGTATTTCCCGCAAACCATGCTAGAATTATTATTTTTTTTTTTTTCATAGCATTTATATTTCCTTTGTAGAACCGCAAAGAAGCTTTTTTATGTGAGTGAGCAGAGTGTTTATTAAACCCTTAAAATGTAAACAATCAAAAACAAAAACATAAAAGCCATACACGTTTTCAGTATGTTTTCAGTGAAGTAAAAATAAAATTCGTTCTGTTTAAGTCATTGAAAACCATGCAAAAAAATACAAATCATTTTTCACATTTTTTCCTTATTACCTTTTTTAATTGTGGAAAATAGGTATTTTACCACATATATATTTGTAGTGAAATTTCTTTCAAATAATACAGACAACATGTATCATCTGACAAAGATTTGGGGGAAAACCTAGTTTCAATAATTTACCCTTGTATTTATATATACGATATCTGAATTAAAACTAAAAAAAGGTTGTGGACACTGTTTTTTGGGGGATTTTTGGACCTTTTTCTGTTTGAAATAGAAAATTTATCAATATTAATTAATTTATTACGTCTCAATTATAAATATGGTTTTTTTCATACCGCATTCTTTCATTCATTTTATTATAATCATACCTCAACTAATGTCAGTTTCTGAAATGTTTGAATGTTTAGGACAAAAGAAAACCAAAACATTACCTTCTTTATTATTTTAAATATACTAAACATATATAAATGCATTATGCTAATTACGTCAAAGGAATTGTTGTAATTTTTTTGATTTTAAAATGCCAGCTGATCTGCCTACCATGATCACATTGTATATTTTTGCTATTTAACCAGTATTTATCAAAAGCAAAAGCACGCAGCTAGGTTAAGGCCGCCCATAGGAAATATGCTTAAAATATTCCAAAAATTTATATAATGTTGATATTTTTTTTTATTAGCATGAGTTTTAATTCATTGACAATTATACTAATGTATATGTATGTATGGGGGTTTAACCGAGCTTGGCCAAAGCTTCTTCACGTACATCAGCTGTTTGTCACGTGACATGATTAAAATTAGAAAAAAAATGTCGGGATGCAAAGATCGTAAAAGTTCAAGGATATACGGATAATTTTTCACTATGAAATTAATTGCGTTTTCTTTAAAACAAATTTCTTAACCCGAAAAGTGCTGGGAGCAAATTCTCGATGCCAAGGAATTATATAAAATTTAGCCGACTTTTGATAAACTATGTGCATTTACACTATATGCATTGAAGAAATGTAAAATTACGGAAAAAATCAACAGCGCACATTTGCTCCCAGCACTTTTCAAAATAGTAGGTACAATAGCTACATGTGTATAAAATATCATAATTTATAATCAAGCGGATATCGTTGAACTTTTGAAATTTTGGAGGGGTATTACCTGTGATTGTAGTACGTTCCTAATATAAAAAGCATGACTGCGGCTTTATATGAGACCTTATAGCTATTAATTAAATAAGACTGTGACCTATTGATTAATACATTAAAAAATCTGAATCAATTTTAGTCAGTTCACGCAGAGTTAGATTTAATTTTCATATTTTCAGTTCCAATAAATAGCTTTATATGCGTCTCAAGTACAGAGACTAGCCTATGACGTTATATCTGTTAGTACAGCCAGATCAAGTTGGCTTTGATTTTACATTCAAATAGTGTTATAATGACAAGATAAGTTACACATTGATTTATATTTACAATAATTATGAGTAATCAAAGTATGTAAGAGTATATGAAAAAGGAAATTATTATTTATTCGCCGAGATTCATTTGTACAATTTCACTGTGACGTCATAATCAAATTCCTGAGGCTCTGCATACACTGATCTACCTTTGGGTAGCCCTTAACCTAGTTGCGCATTTATTTTATTTATAGAAATTACGATATTGATTAATTGATTGTATGTCGTTAAAGGTCCCACTCGAGAATGTTTTACACATATGGAGACGCCACCACTTCCAGTGGAGAGCTGGAAATATTGCCATATGCTCGGCACGCAGGGCTCTGGAGCAAAGAGGGGTCTTTTTCTTGCCAGCCTCTACTGTTACACGGGACCTCATCCGATGGACCGGTCTCCACGTCCAACAACGGGATTCAAACCTGCAACGTAAGGACCAACTACTTAATTCGTTATTCTATAGAGCAGATGCTCTAACCACTGCAAATGAAATCAGAATATTTCGATTATAGACACGACCCTTTCTACAAAGGTTCGTTGTTCTTAGAGAAATGAGCAATAACTTTGCTGCAGGCATTCCTAGTTTATTTGTATAAAAAATCTCGTTTTTTTTGGTACATATCACTTTTATCAGTACCGAATTTACACATTGTATAAATATGTAGATTTTAGCATAATGAAAGTACACTCTGTACAATAGTAAAATAGTAAGTAAGAATAACAAATAATCCAAAATACATCGGTAAACATATTGCGCTAATCTAGAAGACTTAAAATATAAAAAACACAGTTCATGTAATTGTACGGATTCTTAGTGATGAGTAATTGGAGATTAAACTGCTAATGATATACCAAAACACTGAATGCCAATATACATAAAGATGCACATTCTAAGCAAAATTTCATTCTCAAATGAGTGAGCAAAACATGCAAGACAATCAAATATAAAAGCATTCAAAAAGTTTTTCGAACCTTAGACAAAACGGGAAAAACATGTATACGAAGACCATAATTTTATGAAGTATTCGAAAATGCAACGTTTGGAATTCTTTCAATTTGTTACAATTGGGCGATGTCTTTCTCTACAGTTTCCAATATTTGGTAAGTTCAGTGATATCAATGATATGCCGATCATTAATCGAATGCAAAGGACACACCATTTGAATGACTCTATCAGGAATGTCTTTTGCAGGTAAGAAATGCTCCTTTATATCGATAGAAATCACTTCTTCTTTGTCTGTTCGACGTTTAAAGCCTCTTACATACTGTATTTTTCTCTGAAAAGTTCCTGCTAAATGATTTAACAGCTCTTCTATTCTTCCTTGAATAATGCATGTTTTTTCTGTTTCCAAAGGACGTCCTTGTATCGGACAAAACACCTGAAGTTGTATAGATTCTTCAGTGACGGATAAAACAATGTTGTTTTCTATATACGAAAACAAAGCAGCATTTTTGTAGAGGCAAGATGTTCCTCGATTTCCTAGAACATTCCAACCATCTTCTTGCATACAAGCAACAACAAGACGAAAGAACAAGAAAAATGGCAGAAATTCAAACTGATAAATAAGGACAGATGATTTACTCTTCGATTCTTTGATGAGGTCCAGAAATTCTTTTTCTATTTCTTTACGATTCATGCACGGGACATAGTGGGATTCTCCACCAGCAGCCAGTAATCCAAGTCTCTGCATAAAATTGAGAAGTGATTTTTTATGATATTGTAAATATAGTTCATCTTTCTCAAAAGACGCGTCTCTAATACGGTAGTTCGTATCTTTCTTTAAGTAATCAAACAATTCTTCGTCTTTATGTCTCCAGATCTCTAACAAAAGGTCGTCTTGCAAATTTCCAGTTTTGTAATATTCATTCCACTCCCTCTGAGTCCCAGGAATTCCTCTGAAATGTAGCTCGTCTGTGATGATATGTTTGAAAGCGTCAATAAACCATTGTACGTCAATAATCATTTCTTCCTTCAGACCGTTTTCATTAAAATATAAAGCTTTTCCAGCATCGTGATAATATCGTAGCATATCTAGGATTTCCTTTCAAATCTCAATTTTACCGGGGCCTCTCTGTTCTTTACTTTTAATTTCTTGTACTTGGGTTATTTCTGAGGTCTTCTGGATTCTCTTTGAACGTTTGTCCTGATAGATTTCTATCCCAAAAGAACACCACTCTTCCGGAATTTTTTCTCTCCATCGTTGATTGGAGGCTATGTTGAAAAGGCTTGTTTCCAAATCCTTGAGAGGTAACATAAAATCTACACAGTAAACGCTATTCTCTTCGATATACTGTGATAAGCGAGATGACTTTGGTAACTGACACTGCAGGCTCTTCATCATTTTCTTTTTATCCTGCATAAATGAAATATTTTCTTTCTTTTAGTTTACAAGTAGAACATGTAATTTGACTCCTTTTACTTTCTGTTAAAACATTATTAATGCTATTCCTCTATTTTTATGTTAGAAGAATACTGCTAAATCAATTTAAGTCTTTCAAAAACGTTACCAGGGACATTGATTTTCATGTTTACTTGTGATCAACATGGAGTAAACTAAATCGATTAACAAGCCTACATAATAAAATATAAAGCCATCAAATGCCAATAATAATAACACAAATTTCAAATTTATCTCTTTCATACATGTAATATTGATTTAATCGGTGCCAAAGTTGAGTAAGAAATGTATTAAAGATCACTTAAAGAATTCTTTTGCAACATGTTAAATGAAAATGAAAAGAATAAAATTCACTGAAAACTCAAAAGAAATCCCAAAATATTCATTATATGTATTTTAAATGAAAAAAAAGTTGCCTTATATTATTATATACGTTCACCTTAAACTGTCTGCTCCTTTTTTTCCAGTGAGTGGCTGCAATTATAACTATGGGCTTTGGATCTTTTTCGTGTCA
>NW_026938171.1:0-117062 GCF_032062105.1 Saccostrea cuccullata
AATATACATGTATGTGGAATATACCTTTAAATATTAAGACTTCATAAATTGAATTCAAACATTAATTAAGCATTTGTAAATTGCTCAGAAAACAAATATGCAGTATTTTTAATTTAGTCATGCATAGACATCGTTTTAATCGCTGTTTCATAGCTAGCAATGTGAATGCCCAATGCTCCGTATATCTACATCAAGTTAAATACTTAATTATGAATAAATTTACGTACTAAATTGTAATAATATCATATACCAATTAAAAAATGCCCGCATCAAGTTTTAAACTTTTGTTACGCTTTGAAATTCAGTTTTATTTCTTGTTTACAAAATGCAGTCAACAAAAATTACTTCCGTGTTTACAATACCGCGACTTTGACGTCGTTTTCTGAGCATTGTGACGTCAAAAGATAAGGGCCCTTTTCTCATGACGGCAGTCAATTGGTTTCTGTTCAAAACTGAAGACACAAGCCAGTTGGCTGCACTGCCCCCTTGTACCTCAACTTAATCAATGATCATAAGTTATCAGATATCATATTGATAAAATACAACAGACTGTCTTTCTTTTGGCAACACTATTATTATTTTCTAACAGAACATCATTTATCAATAATACTTGTATAATTCTTTTGTCAATTGACCAATTAATTAAAATATTTTTATTGATTAGCTATTATAATATAAACAAGTAACGGGACGTAACTCCTCGAACCATTTCACTACTACGTGAGAGTCGAAGTAGTTTTTTACATTTCATATATCCTTATGTCAGAATCGTTTAATCAAACGCTCAGCTGCCTCCATAAACCCCTACTCGCGAAATGGCGGAGTTGACAGAGGCAGCCGCCATCTTGGACCCGCTTCAGATTTTCAAATATTAATATCTAGAGTTCAGACTAACCAATAATCAAACAACTTATATAGTAAGCATCAATAGAAAGGTCTCTATTAATATTCCAAAAATAAATAAAAAATATTGGAAAACAAAAAAGTTAGAAAATACGCTTTTATCAATTCGCATCTTCTCACGACAGGAAGTATTGACGACGAACGAAAGGTCGCGCCCTGGATAGTCTCTTCCACGATCTATAATACCTGAATGTTTCACATTGATATCTCGTACCGTTCTTGAGATTAACCGAAGACAAAATGTCATTTTTAAATCAGGAAATGTCCCGTAAATTGGCACCAGAATGGAATTTTTAGAAAATCGCTCAGATAGATCAAGTTCATGTTACGACACATCGTTTCTGAAAATTTCATGTAATTCCATCCAGTAGTCTTCTAGAAATCGCGTGCACAAAATTTTGGAAAAAAAATAATAAAAAGAATAATAATAATAACTAGATACGATCTCGTTGCGAGCAACGAGAGGTCTTCCGTCCGTTTTAGGAAAAGAAACCCACGTAAAATCGAGCTGAAAAGAGATTCAAAATTTTGGTCACAAGGAGGATTGAAACCATGTCGCCAACGTGAATGCGCTTTTTTTTTTTACTTTTATATCCCCAACGCGTTAACCATTAAGCTATTGGGAGTACTGCTCTAAATATACTTGTGTATACCACGGTACTTTTGCAACAGTCTGTCTAAGAATTATAAAAAGCATTCATAATTTCGCGCCAAACGCCACGAGTAAATATTCGCGCCTTTTCTTTGGACTGATCTATTAAATAGGTATGATAGCTTCAATTAAATTTCAAAAATAAAACATTCTTAGCGCCTTTATTTTATTTCGACGTTAAGAAAGTATATGTAACACATTATACACATTACATATCATATCTAGCCCAGTTACACAAAAGCAGTGAAACGGAAATTAAGTTTTAAGATTGACACTCAATTGCAACGTTCTACTGTAACGTGTCGGACCTGAGCGGTCAGTACGTCCGTGCTCGGATTACCGAGTTTTACTGGGGATACGATTGAATGCAATATATACAGATAATAATATGACACCTGCCTGGTGTCTTTAAATCAAATGACCTAAGTGCTTTGTACAATTATATATCTTCAGTTAATACCGGCATCTGCCTGGTGCCATATGACAATTGCCTAACTATACAACTGACTATATAAGTCAACAGCCACCTGCCTGGTGCCTCTTGATTTAGCCTTTAACACCTGACTGGTGTCTTACTGCTTACCAAGTTGCCATTATAACTCTAGCCAAGTAGCTACAATATACTTACACAGTATGATTTAACATTGTAAGAGCTTCTCTGTCCTAATGACAAACCTATAGCTAACGTCACACAACTATATTTTAACAAGTCACTAACTACAGTAACTTTGCACAATCCGATTTGATCGATACACCAATTGGTTTCTGTACCAAAGTGGGGACACAAGCCAGTTGGCTGTACTGCCCCCTTGTACCTCAACTTCATCAATGATCATAAGTTATCAGATATCATATTGATAAAATACAACAGACTGCCTTTCTTTTGGCAACACTATTATTATTTTCTAACAGAACATCATTTATCAATAATACTAGTATAATTCTTTTGTCAATTGACCAATTAATAACAATATTTACATTGATTAGCTATTATAATATAAACAAGTAACGGGACGTAACTCCTCCAACCATTTCACTACTACGTGAGAGTCGAAGTAGTTTTTTACATTTCATGTATCCTTATATCAGAATCGTTTAATCAAACGCTCAGCTGCCTCCATAAACCCCTACTCGCGAAATGGCGGAGTTGACAGAGGCAGCCGCCATCTTGGGCCCGCTTCAGATTTTCAAATATTAATATCTAGAGTTCAGATTAACCAATAATCAAACAACTGATATAGTAAGCATCAATAGAAAGGTCTCTATTAATATTCCAAAAATAAATAAAAACTATTGGAAAACAAAAAAGTTAGAAAATACGCTTTTTTCAATTCGCATCTCCTAACGACAGGAAGTATTGACGACGAACGAAAGGTCGCGTCCTGGATAGTATCTATCACGATCTATAATCCCTGAAAGTTTCACATTGATATCTTTTACCGTTCTGGAGATTAACCACAGACAAAATGTCATTTTAAAATCAGGAAATGTCCCGTAACTTGGCACCAAAAAGGAATTTCCAAAAAATCGCTCAGATAGATCAAGTTCATCTTACGACACATCTTTTCTGAAAAATTCATGTCATTCCATCCAGTAGTCTTCGAGAAATCGCGTGCACAAAATTAGAGAGTCAAAAAAATAATAAGAATAATAATAATAACTAGAAACGAAACTCGTTGCGAGCAACGAGAGGTCTTCCGTCCGATTCAGAAAAAACAACGTAACATCAAACTAAAAAAGTGATTTTAAAAATCGGACACTCGGGGGATCGAACCCGGGTCGCCAGCGTGAAAATCCATTGCGGTACCCATTACACCTTTGGGAACTAGCTTCAAATTTAACATTCGAATATCGTGAGATTGCTTTTTTTGATTCCAACATACATTACATTTTTTTAAAATTCAGTTTTGAATTGCAAAATGACAGGCAACTTGCCAAACTTTGCTCTTGCAAGATGATCACATCGGAATTTGTTACTTAAGTTTTACATGTAACAGTAATTTCTAGGATAGATAATCTATTAGTGATGAACAGATGATACTGTTTTCTTTCCTTTTTCCGATATGTATTCAACTTTTTATTCCATGCAACTCCATATACAGGCATGCCAATCTTATATATTTCTGTACTTTTGTCGCCATTTGTCTACTACTTAAGTAGGGTCATGATACATTATTTCTTGCCAAACGTCACAAGTAGTTCTTAACGCTATTCCTTTGAAATGTTTGATCTATTTTATGGATGTGATAGCTTCAATGACAATTAGAAATGTATGTTCTTATAACCGGAATTTCGAGCGTTAGAAAGTATATTTATCAGATTATCCAAATATAATATCGTATACGGCCAAGTAATACTTAAGCTGTGAATTCGGTAAGATTTTCCACGAATTTTGTATCCTTTTTACCCCCAAAGCGGAGATGAGCTACATGTTCATGAAAAGACTGGAATGTTTCACTGATAAAAAATCACTCGCCCTCAGACTATCAAGGAATCTGATACTATTTATGTTCAATAACTTGCATTTATTTAAAGAATTTTTATATAACCTTTCATAAACAATTTAAAAAAAAATGTTTTTCTTATTTTTGCCTTTTCTATTCATTTAATATGTCACAAGCCTGCGTGGAAAAATAAACAGAAGTTAAATAATACTTCAGAAACATAGTGAATATTAAGTCAAGCAAGTTCCTTGAAAAGCTGTTACTATAACCATGGTTTAGGATAAGTTTTCCCTGGTGCAAAACAAAAGACTGTAGTCATCGTATTTCCACTTGTAGTCATGTTGTATTTTACTATGAGATGCAGACAAAAGCAATTTCAATAGAAGTTTGAGGAAACCTCATATTAAAACAATACTCAATGCAACGTAATTGCGATGTAGCAATCTAAAAAATCCTTTACATTTCATAAATCTGTTTGGTAGAAGTTTCGTTCATCTAAACGCTCAGCTGACCTTCTAGAACCCGACTTGCTTAATGGCGGAGTTTACGGAGACCACCGCCATCTTGGACACGCTTCAGATTTTTAAATGCGAATATCTAGTGTATGGATTGATTAATTCTTAAATAAATTATATATTAGGCCTTTCAAGTAGGGTCTTAATTACCATTAATTACATCAAAGAAAAATATCGAAAAACAAAAAAAGTTGAAAAAGTGCATATTTCAAATTTACTTCCTGTAGCGACCGGAAGTACTGACGACGCAAACGAAGTCAAAATTGCACATCTATAACTCATGGTCTATCATCTCTAACAAGTCTCCAGTTAATATCTTGAGCCGTTTTCGAGAACATTCGAAGACAAAATTGCATTTTAAAATCAGGAAATTGCCCATAACTTGGCACTGGTACCGAATTTTCCAACAAACGGAATTTTATATAAAATTCATATAATGACCTATAATTCCTGAAATTTTCATTGAAATCCACCGAATAGTTTACGAGAAATCGCCTGCACAAAATTTTGTCTAAAAAAAAAGAATAATAATAATAAGAAACAATAGAATCACTATAAGGTCTTCCGTGAAGACGGAAGACCTTAATAAGAAACAATAGAATAACTATAAGGTCTTCCGTGAAGACGGAAGACCTTAACTAGATACGATCTCGTTGCTAGCAACGAGAGGTCTTCCGTCTGATTCCGAAAAAACACCTTTGTAAAATCTAGATGAAAAGGTAAAAAAAAATATTACACGCAAGGGGGATTGAATCCAAGTCGGCAGCATGAAAATCCAACGCGCTGAAAATTACGTAATCTGTCGGGACCTCTGCTCTAAATCTTCTTGTATATACTTCTGTATAACAGTGCTTTTGTCTTGGAATTATGAAAGCTAGTCACTATTCATAAATTCGCGCCAAACGCCACGAGTTAATCTTCGCGCCTTTTCCTTGGAATGTTCTATTTAATAGGTGTGATAGCTTTAATGAAATTAAAAAACTGTTCATTTAGCATAAAACTTGATGATTAGAAAGTATATTTAATACATTTCATAAACTCCATTTAGTATATAAGGAAGTAACACTAAAACAGTGAAACGGCTATGAATTTTAACTTTTTTAAAATTTCATTTTAAAGTGAACTCGCTAAAGTGAACTATCCCGATTAGTTAAAAACATTCATGAAGAGATTGAAATGTTTCGCAAAAAAAAAAAATGACTCGCCTTACGACGGTCAAGGAATTGGATATTGTTTGTGCTCAATACCTTGAATAAAATCTTTGAGACAATAATGTTAATATAAACTCTATTAAGCGATCTTTAAAAAAAATAAGGTTATCTTATTTTGTCTTTTTTATTAGTTTAATATGGCACAAGTGTGCATGGGAAAAACAGTAAGTAAATTTTATACTTACTGTATTCATTGATATCCTTCTTGAAAAACTATTACTTATAACAATGATTAATGAGCTGCTTTTCCGTGGTGCAATCATAGATATTAGGTATCGAATTTCATTTGCACATTTAGTTTTTTCTTTTTCTACTTTGAGAATCAACCAAAACCAATTATAGAAGACGTTTACTTAGAAGAATTTAGTTTGACACAGAATTGTTACGTTACTACAACGTGAAAATCCAAGTATTCCTTTACATTCCATTTGTCCTTATGTTACTTTCGTTCAAGCAAATGCTCGATTGCCTCAGTAAACCCCTATTGCGAAATGTCGGAGTTGACAGAGAGAGCGGCCATTTTGAAACGCTTCAAATTTTTAAATGCTAATATCTAGAGTTTAGATTTATCAATATTCAAACAAATTATATAGTAAGCATTATAAGAAAGGTTTCTATTAACATACAAAAAATAAACGAAAAATATTGAAAAACAAAAAAATCTAAAAAATTAGACTTTTTAAATTAGCTTCCGGTAGCAAGCGGAAGTAATGACGACAAACGAAAAGTCGCGTCCTGGATAGTATTTATTATCATCTATAATATCTGAAATTTTCACATTGATATCTTTTACCGTTCTTGAGAAAATCCTGGACAAAAGAAATCAGAAAAAGGTCTGTAACTTGGCACCGGAAGCGAATTTCAAAAAAATCTCTCAGATGTATCAAATTCATTTAACAAAACATCTGTCCTGAAAATTTCATGTAATTCCATCAAGTAGTCTTTGAGAAATCGCATTAGAAAAATAATAATAATAATAATAAGAAACAATAGAATCGCTATAAGGTCTTCCGTTAAGACGGAAGACCTTAATAATAATAAGAAACAGTAGAATAACTATAAGGTCTTCCGTGAAGACGGAAGACCTTAATAATAATAAGAAACAATAGAATCACTATAAGGTCTTCCGTGAAGACGGAAGACCTTAAATATGCTGAATAAAGTTTTGCTCCTTGTTTGTGACGTCACGAGTAAAAAATGAGGTCACTATGTAGGTCACTTGTGACGAAAAATGGTAGTCTCAGCCGTACTCGTTCAACAAATGACAATGTGATAATGTGAAATTTATGGTAGATCTTAGAAATCCCTTTAAAGTATCGTACAATAATGTTTACACAGTTTATTTAGAGAAATGACAACTAAAAAATTCAATCATTGGATTCATTGGATTCATTGTTTTAGTGAAGGAAGGCACATGGTTAAAAATGATACTTGTTATGTTGCCCAGTGAAAGCAAGTTTGAAAAGAAACGTGTTTTTAAGCAAGCAATTTGCTATCAAAGACCTCCAATTTACACTTTGAAAAATAGTTGAAAATTTCAACAATAATATAATTATTAAATACCTAAGATATCGTTTACTTTAGATTTTAAACATATTAGATATGATAAAAAGGGGCACCCATTCTCTATGCACCTTGAATAAACGTCTCTCCCGAGACAGGAGATTTGGGTTTTGATGGCCGCCATTCTTATTTTTGGAAAGGAAATTCTTATCTACCCATTCTGTTGCCGAGATTCCACCATTTCTGACAAATGAATTGTTCTTGTTATAAAAATTACCTTACATGGAAAGAAATATAAAACTTAGAAAAATCTTTCAGTTGTTGTGACAGAACGCTACGGAGGAGGTCTCGTGACCGCCTATATCACGTGATTCGTGCATGAGCAGAACGTTGATTGATGTGCATTAAAATTCAGACAGGACTAATTTGAAATATAATCAACACTGAAACTAAATATTGTTTCTTTTATGGATGTAATTCAGTTAGTTCGCGAACTTTTTTTTTATATTAAAATTATAATGATAGAAATGTTTAAAAGCATATAATTGTCACCTTTTTATTTTTCTTCCTCTTTAATTCAATGTTTTTTTCTTTGTGTTCCTGTTTTAATATTTGCGTTTGCTCATCAAATGATGATATGTGCTTCTTGTAGCTCTTTATCTCCTTTTTGTTCTGTTCCAGTCTTTTTTGTAATTCATCAATCTGACAACAAAAATATATATACAACGATAAATATAATTTACAGGATAATAAGCTTCATTCCTTAATAATTAATAAAGAAAATTCTTTTTGTACACTGTAATGGCAGAGGTTTACTTGAATTCTAACACTCCATGTCTCTGTTTCACAATTCTTAATGTCTCGTACATACGATTGATAAATAAATTATAAATTACTGGTATATTTTTTAGAGATGTTATAATCAGGACTACAGAAAAAATATTCATAAACCTATGAGTAGGGAAAACATATATATATATTTTTTTTAATTTAAATATACTTAATGTCACACATATATAAAAGCCGGAATTTTAGCATAGATGCACACTTCGCGATAGAAAGACCTGGAAAGGAATATTGTCCAATAGTTAATAGATATTCCATAAATTAGACATCTGAGCTGCGTTCAAAGATTGGGAGTGTAATGTTATCAATTTCAGATTCAGGGTAATTTGCTTAGGGAATGAATTTAATCACTACCAAGGTTATACTTTATAACCTGGGTAGGGATAATTTACACTTTATAATTAAACCACAAAGCAATTGAAAAAATCGTAAACTGTTCCAAACCGGTAATACTGTATAACTTGGTCAGTTATTAGGCTCATTTCTTATGATTAAATTTTTTTCATTATGTTGAAAAAAAAGGCAATTTCACCTCAGATATGAAATTAAAATGTACAAAAATTTAAGTGTTACGTCAAGCGGATTGATGCAAAGTAATACATAATATACTTCTTCTTTCCGCCAATCAAAAAAGTATTTTACACCCAGAATTAAACCAGAACCAGAATGAAATTTTATCCAAATGGATGGATATGGAGATAACGAACAGTATTCAATATCAAAGTCCCTAAAACGATATAAAATAGAAGCAGAGCAAACATGGACATCCGAAACAGCAGAAGTGGGATAAGGTGCCATGAAGCACTATTTATTGATGAATTTTAATATAATTTGATTTTATTTATTAAATATAAAGAGGGTGAAAAAAAAAATATAGACACAATTTCAACTGAAATTTTAAAAACCAATCTGATGTTTACATTCCTGAATAAGGCAATTAATTCTAATGATCAGCAAAAATTTGAACATCATTTGTTGATTAACAAAGGAAAAACAGAACTGAATGTTTTACATAATTTAAAAAAATCACTAGAAACTATCTAACTGTGCTTGAATAAACTTCATTATTGAAAATTTCTGCTTTAATCAGACATATATTTAAGGAATCACTGTCTAGTTAGTATAGTATTCCAGGGACATAAACGATAGTTGGATACATGTTATAATTTGCATAACGTGCGAAGCCCGTTATGCATAAATTACCCAATGTTTCCAACTATCGTTGATGTCCCTAGCATACTATGCTAACAAGTTAGGATTCCTTATATTTCCATTTCATTGTGAAATAATAGATCTAAATTACACGAGGATTCCTATGCCAATTTCAATAGACGTCGCCCTCTGACATCAAACACAAAAGACAGTCGCACGAGATTTACATGCATATTTGTCCCCTAAGCGTCAGACACAAAAAACAAATGCGCATGAGATTTGCCTGCATATTAGGCCTCCTTAACTCCTGACCTATGGACTATCCAAATTTAAATTCAGATATAATTATCAAAGAATTATCACAAAGACAAAAAATTGAAATGGAAACATTAGCATATTAAACTAATAGTATGTAAACAAAACCATGGCGCGGACCCTGTATATATGACAAAGGTTTGTAGCTCGAAATTTGTCTTGTATCACAACAACTAAAATCCAAGTTTTCGTTTTGATTGATTATCATAAGAAACGCCTTAGCTAAATAATTTTTTAAAAAGGCAATATAAATTTGCTTTGTTTTAAAGCTTCACAACGTCACAATGAGCTGCGTCAAAAACGTATCACTCCGCTTGACGTTACTTGTAAAATATGCTATATTTGAAGCCTTTTTCTGGAGGAATAATTGTCTTATTGTTTACATCGAAATTAGATTATAGCGAGCGCAGCAAGGCGGCGCAAATCGCTGCTCGCACAGCGAGCTCAATAGACTAACTTGTACGAACGGAGGAAATTCGGGTTGAAATCTGCACATTGTTCCAAGAAATTTTAATCTCACCGCGTGAAAAAATCCTTTGCAGTGCATAGCAACATGGTGGCTAAAACATAGCAACAAATTACTTGAAAAAAATTACAAACAACAATGCAATATCCATGTCACAAAACTATCGTTTGCGTTCTAAATCAACAGGACTTTTTATTTGACGTCATACTTCGTCACTTAAACGGCTCGGGTATCTCCGATTTTGTCGGAAACTTCAGAAAAGTTCGGAAACTCGATCCCGATGCCTGGAAACTGAGGATAGGCAGTGCAAGTAAAAGCTGAGTAAATTTTTTTGATAGTGAATAACATGAATAACTGCGCTCGCCCCAACGGTCGCACCGTAGAACATATTAAGGAATGAAGCTTATTTCAACTTATGTTATACGATATAACATAATTTGGGGCAGTTTACGCTTTATAAACCGCAAAATAATAGTTGAAATAAGCTTCATTCCTTAAATTGAATGCAAATAATTTATATACATGTAGCTGGGGATTCAAGATAACTTCGCTATACCCATGAATTCGCAATATCCGTGTGCGTACTAAACGAATTTTACTGTAGCCCCATACTTCCCAGAAAAAAAGTTGCTTGAAATACCCTTGTTAATATGAAACTACATGTAAAGTATGTTAATTAATAAGAAAAGTGCATTGATAGAGTAATGAGTTTAAATACTGTGTTATTATATAGTTAACCTCTTCGTGTTTCACTCTCTGCTGTGTATTGAATTGTTCTAACAGGCAAAGCCTTCGTATGTCGTATCCTCTACATTTTTGTTGTTGTTTCTCTTTAAACCATTCAATATATTCTTCATTCATCTTTATTTCTTTGTAGTATTCATGCCACTGTTATTGAAAAGAAAAATGATAATAAAACAAATCTGCAAAGTTTAATAGTTATAAGCAATCAATGTTACCGATACTTTCCTACACAATGTATGTTTTATTATATTGCTCTAATTGAAGTCTTGTTTTTTTCCCTTAAAATTCGTTATAATCGTTCAGTCTAATTTATCGAATAAATTAAAACTATTCGGTTTTAAGAGAAATGTAAAAAGATAGTGACATTTATTCACACATATTCAATTAATATGAACCTGTTCATCTTTTTCTCTTTTCACTTTATCAAGCTGATCCACCAAATCTTTCCTTTGTTCTCTATACCAAACAATTTCCTCTCGCATTTCTTTTTCATTTTGGGTCCCTTTGTCACTGAAGATTTGAGGCAAGTCAACTAAGCTGTGTTGTTGATGAGAACTGATGACACATTTCATGCAAACATCAACATTGCATCGCTGGCACGATGCCACACACCTCTGGTGGCAGTGACGTTTACACTCCACAAAAACAGCTCCTGTCTTTTTGTTCTTGAAGGGCACGATTTCATGCGTGATAGAGCTGAGTATATTTACATGCTTGCTAATGCAGTCTGTACATAAACTGACCTGACAGTTGTTACAGAATTGTTGTCTGCGTTTGTTACATTCGTCACACGTGATTATATCTTGATCACGAGTGACTGGTAAAGCCTTTTCCCAGCTCCGTTTCATTGGAAATCTGTAGAAAAAAATTAAATTAAATTAAATTAAAAATAAAAATTTTTGTTTTATTTCGATGCCATGAGTCACGATGAAACATAATCTTAAATAATTGTGGTAATTGGTGTCTATTTTTAGCTTCAAGTATTTTTATTTTGTACAGATTTAAAAAATAACGCGAGTGTGATCGGTTTGTAGAGAGACTTACTCCTCCATGGCACCTGATCCCATCTACGATGTTTTGGATGTCTGTATCTCCTCTGCTCCTGTTTCATGGACTTTTGATCTTAAATACTGTTCGTTATCTCCAAATAATTCACGGTATATTCAATGAATAACTTCGTTTACGAAATTCCACTGTGTTGCGTTAGTCCGGGTGAAAGATGAACTTTCAGAATGCTGAATATAAAGAAGAATTTTGATTTCCTTTCTTCATTCACAATATTGACAGCAGCTTTTCTTGTTTTAAAATTGTTTCTATACAGCGACTAAATGGGGTGGTCCTTCGGATGAGTCCGTATAAACCGAGGCCCCGTGTCACAGCAGATGTGGCACGATAAAGATCCCTCCCTGCTCAAAGGCCGTAAGTGCCGAGCATAGGCCTAAATTTGCAGCCCTTCACCGGCAATGGTGACGTCTCCATATCAGTGAATTATTCTGGAGAGGGACGTTCAACAGTATACAATCAATCAATCAATCAGGCAATAAGTGTGTATCTCTACCTTAACAATAGATATAACCTTTATCATGAAGTTTTGATGTTGGGTAGAACTAAAGTATTTTGCTAGCGAAATATCAAAATATGAAACACATGTCTCAGACTGTGTATAAATTTTATTTTAAGTTCACTTCGATATATCGAGTCGACACATAAATGGGAAAGCTATTGTGAATTGACAATACACTGTTTGTATATGTAAATATTGACGTGAAGACTACTGGTCAACAGCAAATTAATTTGGAAGAATTCAACTAGATAAACTGTTTGGTTTTTTTTTTGTAATGAAATTGATAGGTAAACTTAGAAACCAAAAGAATTCGAAAATTTTGCATGGAAGTCTTACACGTGATTTTAATTTAAACGCCAGTCACATTTCAAAAAACGACCAGCGGCCGACGGTTTTTGAAGCAAAAATGGGATTATTCGGGTGACAGTCGGCAGTTCATCGGCCATTGTCTTGCCCGATTTCGACCTCTTTTTTTGTCGGCCGACCAATTTTGTGTCCATGGATTCAGATTATGATTTTTTCTGCGTCGGTGGCCGATTTCTTTAATGCAAATTATCCGTCGACCACCTTTCGATCATCGTCCGACCATCGGCGGTCAGTGTTCTTTATACAAGTCATCGGTGTTCCTAGGAATTAATGTGACTGCTCAGTGTCGCCCGATACTCGTGTCGGCCGACCATATTCTTTAGCCGACGAGACTAGAAAAATTTAGTCGCCCGACCATCGGCTTAAATGTGACCTAGGCATTAGTTTCATACATAATCTTTTGAAAATATTTGGTATAGTTTATGTTTACGCTTTACAAACAGCAACATAAGGAAATATTCCTCTTCTATTTAATCCTTAAAGCATATCATATCGAAAGTGCAATTTTAATGGAGCATATAAAATACGTAAACTGGTTACAGTAATTAGCCATATAATATCAATTTTATACACTGTATAAATGAGCGAAGGTTTGAAATATAGATTGAAATCAACTCTCTAATATTTAGTAAGCTCTACTTACCCTATTTAATTGTCTCATTCAGATTAAGATTTCAAAATTTTCTGAATAACTATGCATTAAGGAGAAAAATCCTTCTGTCACATTATTTTGACCTGCACAAGTTAACTGAGGCATGCACCCAAATTTATGTCTTGTGTAAACAGGAGAAATAAGAAACTGAAGGAAGAAACTTATGCTGTTTGTATAGAGTGCGATTTAAATTACCAGGTACAAGGACATTATATCATTCAATCAATACGATTTCGTATCGAATCAGCGACCAAATATCTCTTTCAGAATAGAGAAAAGATATGTAATGCTGCAATTATCCAGTTAACTCCTTTTCAGTACAATATACGAGGCCATCCTTCTCACAAAATTGCTCGTTATAAAGCTTGTATATACATGTATATTGTCCATCACTTTTACTGCAATTAGGAGATATCAATTTTGGTCTGCCTCTCCGTCTTTATTTCCTTCGCGATAGCTCAAGAAGTTTTTGCAATGAAATTTTATACAATGAAACATAAGGAAATAACAAACAGTACTCCAAATTTAAAGTCCAGACATACATGTAAATATGGGGATAGCGAACAGTATTCAAGTCCATTAAACACTACACAATAGGAGAAGAGCAAACACGGATCTTCAAAACATCAGAGGAGGGATCGGGTGCCATGTAGGGGTGACTACTCTCTTCTGACCGTTCAAACCCGCCTTGTGCTTCTTGTCACAATCGGGAAATAACGGAAAAATCCGCTGTCAATTCAGTAAAAGATATTTGACTAACAATAAGTATGAAAAATGTCGGTCAGCATTTGACGCAATGTTAAATGTATTTGCTAATAAGGTCACTGTATCGACCTACGAACCTACAAAATGATGACTTTAAACGAGACTGCAGACATTCTTGTTTTATCAACTTGTCTGTCAATAATTTTAAAGAAAATGCTCATACGTAGAGCATGTATTTGCGCATCGAATCAACTGAGATAAATAAATGCCGCATGCATGTGATGAAGGCATATTGCTGATAAGTTAGGGAATTTAAAGTTAGTCATCATATTCAGCATAGAGCTAGGTTGGTAGATTACCATTAACGTTTTTTAAAGTAAAATATCCAAGTATGAAACAGATGTGTTAGATTCTGTAGTATCATTTATCCCAAGCTCCCCGGGATATATTGTATTGACATGGATATGAAAATCACAATTGTTAAATGACAATACGTCGTCGATATATCTAGATATTGAGTTGAAGACCACAGCAAGTGTTTTCTTCTTTTCACGCATAAGCTTTTGCACAAATTCTGCTTCAGATGAATACAGAAATAAGTCGGCTAATAAAGGAGTTCAAATGGTACCCATGGGAATTCCAATAGATTGTTGAAAGACCTGATCACCAAAAACTACATAGATTTTTTCAATCAGAAACTCAAGTATCCTTCGATGTCAACATGAGTACTTGTGTTTGCAATCAAAATGTGTTTAACAAAATAATTTTGCAAGTAACCAATGACCAGGTTAGTTTATGAATTGCATTTTTATTAAAAAGGAGCTGTTAACGATTGTCTAAAAGGCTGGAAGCAGACCAAAACTGTATGAGGAGTAGCTTTTTAAAAAACGGACAGACGGATGGACGACGGACACCTTACTGTCGCATAAGCTCATCTAGTATCTGACAGGTAGAGCTAAAAATAGAAAAAATAAAAAAAAAACCCACAAAATCATGTACATTTTCCAGTTAGATATTGTCAAAAACCCTTTTAATAATCCCAAATGTTCTTGTTTTCAAAAATAATCAAAGAATCAAACTAAAAGGAAGTCTAATCAATATCTACAGCTGAATACTGTAAAATATTTCTTTTACTACGGTTTCTAGATATTTCATTATTATACGAACCCAAATCGAAAAATTCGGTTTTTTCATTACCGTCACATTCCATCGGATCTGCTTTCAGTGACAATAATTCAGGATAATTTGATACAAGGAAATGTAAAACATTGCAGTTAGATGAATTGTGCGCGGCGAAACGCATCAAATGCTGCTCGGCACTATCAAAGTTTTTAAGGGTCTCTTTTTCCAAAAAAGTTTCAGAATGTCTATGTTGCCAACATTAGCAGCAAGAATTTTCTTTGTCCTTTTGATTGATCATTTCCGGATATTTCGAGATAAAAAATTCGCAGATATCATAACGCCCATATAAGCATACAACATGTAGAATTTTGCTGTGTAAAACATCTTTCTTGTTTACAATGTGCATGTGACTCTCAGTTAAAAACTTCAACACGTGTACATTTCCTGACCTTGCCGCAACGTGAGCAATTGTCCAGCCTTCAAAATCACAACAATCAAAAAGCTCAGGAATATTTTGAACAATGTGCATAATAATATCAGTTTTTCTATGCACACATGCCAATTGCAAAATGTTAATCTCATCTTTTTGGTCAACGCATTGGTGGAACGTTCTTTCATGAAGTAATGACTGCAGATTAATGATAATATCCTTATTTCCCAGACTGCTGCATAGTGAAACGCATGTAGCCCCTCTTTATCTCTTTTATGAAGCATATCCGTATTCTTCGACATAATTTTTGAGCATATTTCTGCATATCCATAAAGACAAGCTATGTGTAAAATATTTATATCACCATTTTATGTTCTCTTAAATCTATTTTTTGTCGTTCTAAACTTTTAAAAAAGCATGTTCAGGATTTTTTTCTCACCGTCTCGGGCTGCGTAATGTGCCACTGTCCTCCGTTCCCGATCCAATTCGTGAACAATTTCAGGAAATGTGCTTAAAATATACTGGCATGTTTCAATTTGGCCGTTCATACAAGCTAACTGCAGAATATTTACTTTCGTCTCACTCGTGGTTAGGTTTATAGCGACAAATAATACTATAAATACTGATAAAACAAACGGGGCGGGGCACTTTGAGAGGGGTGAGAGAGGTCTTATTGAGTTTTAGTATAAAATTACATTGCATAAGCTCAAAACCTTCTTGAAATATCGCTTGGAAATGATAGTGTTACACACAGAGAGAATGTATAAATTCGTTTCCACACGATATCTGGAGAACCCTTTGAGCCTTTGCAATGAAATTTAGCATAGCAACTCACTATAGACTAAAAAAGAACCCTCTTGATTTTGAGGTCAAAAGAGCAAATTTCAAGGTCCTAATTAAGCACATTCTGTCTGTTATAACACTTTCGTTTCCACACGATATCTATAGAATTATTTGAGCTATTGCAATGCAATTTTACACATCAACTCCCTGTGGCCTAATGAAGACCCCTTTTTGATTTTGAGGTCAAAAGGTCAAAGTTCAAGGTCGTAAATTTACACTGGAGGTATGTATCTAGATCAAGCTAAAATCTCACAATCTTTGAAGACTAACTCTTCTTATAGACTTTATAAATAAGATTCACGAAACTTAAGTTCTGAAGAGATTTGTGTAAATTCCTTCATGTTTATTTTAACCGTGGTTGGGTTATTTAAAATTTTTTGTCATCAGTATTAATCAATGCATCAAAATGTTTCAATGAATTTTGTCACTTCATAGAAAATGTAAATTTTACCAATAAGTTCAGAAAAAAAAATTGACCAAAATTAAGTTTAAGCCAAATTAGATCTTCCATACTTGTTTTTTTTCAAACACTTATCCTTCAGAAAAAAAGGAAAAAATAATTGCATATGCATGTATAGGTGTGTTTATTTGTTATAAAGACTGCTTCTCTTTATCATCTACAAGGTGTGCAGTATGGTGGTGGTTTCGTCAACCCGGCCGCCTATCCCCCAGGGACCTAGCCTGCCTACCCACAATACACCTATCCTCAACAACAACCAGACCCTTCTACTGGGTCCCAACCCCCTCCGCCTTACAAATAAATTCCCTAGTGGAAGATTTCTTGTGACTATCAAAACTTGCTTGCATTTATGTATTTTCAAAAAAGTTGACATACCTTTGTTCAAGATACCTTTTTTGAAATAATAATATATATGTATGCAAATAATTATTTTAACTTTATGCAATTAACAGTCACTTATTTTGTTACTTTCTTTTAAAGACTTCTTTGAGAAGGACCAAGAAATGCAAAAGAAATTGTCATTTTAGTTGTTTTGCTTCGTAAATAATTTTTTTTAAAAACTTAAATTGCACATTTTTAAAAAAAAGTACTTGTATCACTTTCAAATAATTATAGAAAGAAATTATAAACTTCGAAAAAAAAGATGTTGAAATATTTAAGCATGAAATGCATTATAGTTTATATATTTAATGCTTGTCATAGTGTATGTCTTAGTTTTTAACCTTCGGTTTTTTTTATCGTATTCTTATAAAAAATTCAAAAACTATTTTCTATGTTCATTTCCTAAATTATCTTTAAAGAATAAATACAAAAAATTTTATGATAGCTATATTTGACACAATTCAAGTAACGAATTCTGTTTTTGAGCAATGAATTTATAATGCGTCAAATGATAAAAAAGCATTTAAGGTTTCTATAAAATAATTTGTAATATGTTATTCCTGAGCATATTCAAATGTTAAGGGGTGTATTTTTAAAACCAATATATAAAGGTATATAAAGATATTAAACCAAAAACGATCGATCAAAGTTAAATTAAAAAAAGGATGGAATATCTAGATTTTCAAACTATTCAAATTTATTTTGTATCCAATTAAAAGCATCAGATTTCAAAAGTCCAATAAACACTAGAATTGAAGGCAGGGTTAACACAGACCTATAAAACATCAAAAGTGAGATCAGGTGCCATTTAGGAGTTGGCATTCCTTGTCAACCGGGGACATCCGCTGTGTGCTATTTCTCCTTATAAGGAAAACACGGGAAAATCCATCGCAAATTCTCTATATAACTTCATTTTATCATATGAATCATCAAATAAAGTTAAAACGTACGATTATTGAGTAATGGGTATAAATAGAATAATGGTGTTTAAAATCTAAAAGCAAATGTTTTCACGGAGGGCTGTAGGTTTGAATTTCAAATTTTTTTTCTGAAGTTCTAACACCGTCTGGTTTCATTATTTACGAAGAAGACGACTCGAAAAAAGGCAGACGCCATTTTTGATATTTTATACGAAATCAGTACCGGGTAATACCTTTCGCATTCGTTTCACCTGACTGCTTTATTATTACGGTTATTGACGGGAAATGGAGATACCTATTCGTGCTTGTTATCTTACATTACCTCTGTTTACATTTTATTGCAGTTACGTGTATTTGTGTTTATTTGTGCACTGCATTTGACAGCCCAACTGTTGTACATTTCTGTTTGTATCTTACTCTTCTACATTAGAAGAAATACACGTTTATTTTTTTCGCTACTGAATGCTGTATAGGATATGTCCGTCTACATCGGTGACAACTAGTTTCACTGAACAGTGACTAAGTAGGCAGCTTTATATAGGTCCACTCAAATAAAACCACTGAGCAATGAAAAAGGGAACAAATTCCTTTTACGAATAGTTTTTAGCTTTTAAATTGTCTACTTAATAGAGTTCCAGTAAGAATAAAACAATTCATCTTTTTAACATTTGAAACAATAAAGACAATGGAACACAACATATGCCTATTACAGTGTTAATATCTTTGATGCTTCATTATGACACAATTTCAGACATTTACATCCCGTTTGGAAGTGCCTATGATACCAGCTTAAATGCAAAAATGTTATAATTTTTATTTTTGGATACTGCACTATACATGTTAAAAGAAAAAAGAATTGTTATACCTTTGAAAGTTTGTTCCTAAATAAATCAATACGTTTTACTGAGCGGGCGTAAAAATCGATGTTTGACCTGTCGATGATCATGAGATGTTGGAACGCTTACATTACACGTAGCGGAGCCTAATCTCTTTGTATTCTTTAGTGTTCAGTAACGGACCCGAGGATACAAGACGGGAGCAAGTACAAGATATGTTCATCCAGAGCAAACACGGACCTCAAAAACCATCAGAGGTGGAATCAGATACCATGGAGGAGTGAGTATCTCCTGTCTGCCAGTCACGTCCGCCGTGTGCTCATTGTCATGATCGGTAAATAAGGGAAAAATCCGTCGTGAATTCAGTGTATAGATAATTGACTTATTATTAGTATGAAAACGTCACTCAGCATTTGACTCAATGATTAATTATATTTGCTTACATGTACAAGGTCTTTGTATTGAACATAGAACATAAGAAATGGTAATTTTAAACAAGACTACTGATACTCTTTATATCATCTTCTTTGTCAATAATTTAACTTGTTTTTAGAAATTGTTCATACGTAGACCATGCTCTTGCGTATCGAATCAACTGAGACATATAAACAACGTATGTAGATAATAAAAATATATATTGCTGCATAAGTAAGGGAAGTTGACGATTGAAAAGTTTGCTATCCCGTTTATCATACAGCTTTGTTGTTAGATTATCATTACCATCTTTTTGCAAATAAAATATCCAAATATAAAACAGTTGTGTCAGACTCTGTAGTATCTTTTATCTCAGCTCACCAGGATATATCATATCGACATAGAAATTGAAATTACCGTTTTAATTGACAAAACGTCGTCGATATACATGTATTTAAACGTCGATTGAAGGCCACAGCAAGTTATGCATGTATTTTATTTTTTAAATAATGAGCAAGTTCAATGTAAGTTTTTATTTTTTTTCTGATTTTTCAAATTGTAGAAGGTACGCAATGGAATGTCAAATAAAATGACACCTGAACGTTTAAATATTACAGAATATCAGTTTGAAAGATGAAACACTCATCACCTTATAATGTTGTAATTTCTGATGCAGTATTTCTTATAGCATAATACTGATATTTTTATGGATATTACGAGTCGTTTAAGTTTTGACCCTAAAATAGTTTGGAAAAAACTAACGTCCAACTTCTCAAGGAAACTTACGTACACAAAGATACATGAGTTTTCCAGCAGTGAAGTTTCTATAAAGCAATATGTTTTAAGTACATACATTTATATGTACATTGCATATATTTTGCACCTAACAACAAGTATTTACGGAATGATAATGTAAACCTATAGGGTTTAGCAGAGACATATTGTGTGAACATTTTAAACTTAGACAATTTAAATATCATAATCATTTTTAGTTTTTAGCAGTGAAAATAAAATGATATAAAGGTTTATTAAATCAGAATGGATTTTATTAGTGACGCAGATTCGGTGACTTTATAATTGGAAAAAGGACTTTAATTTTGTAAACAATTATTATCTTGTCAAAAAAAATTGTATTTTGTTCTTGTTCAAATGCACCATAATTTTGTAGATCATTTTGTAATGAAATTGATCCGAATAGACCAATCAAGCCCATCGATAGTAAGTAATAAAATTTGAACGTAAATACAATGGTAATATTTAGAGTTTGGACTAAGAGCAATAAAATTGGGAACTTTGAAGTAAATAAGTAAAAGAGCTTAAGGCTAGAACTCCTGTGGTGCAGAGATGGGGACTGAACCCATAAATATAAGTAACATGTATTTACCTACATTTGATGGTGGTGCCATGTTGGGGTACATAGGTCAACGGACAGACCTACGGACAAAGCGTAGGTAGTTAGTGATGGTAAATTATCCAATGAAATTCATCTTTATATCCGGAACCATGGATACCCACTGAGCACAAAATACCCTGTTTTAGTCAGAAAAGAGTATTCCCGTTTTTATTCCCGATCTTAATTCCCGCTCTTATTCTTATTCACGGTCTTATTATCAAATAATCAACTCTCTCTTATTATATTTTTGGGAATCATTCTTTCGGACTTTTGTTTATTTATTTATTGAGAGTTCAGTCTTCAGCTCTTCATATTTTGGACGGACCCTTTGGACATCTATATGAAAATTGTATTGGTCTTTTCTGATTATATTTCAGGAACGAATATTTCTAAAACTATACGATCACGGAAAAATTGTAAATTGGATTTATTTAATAAACTTCTGAAATCGACAAAAGAGTCGTCATTGGCTTACAATAACGCTAACCTTTAAAATTTAAAGTTCTCCTTTTAAGTATATCAGAAAAAGTGTCAAGGTAAATTTTTTAAACACAATAGTTTAAATTTTCCCTTATATTCATTAAAAGTTATAAATAAAGTACGTTTTAAGGTATAATTTTAAGTAAGCGTGTATGGAAACTACGTCACAACTTTAAATCTAATCAATTTCTCTTTATTGAATGATTGGGAACTGCTTAATCAAAACATTACCGGTCACGTGATATTTGCAGGTCTTATCTGAACCAAAGATGGCGTGTTGGTGTTCAACTTTACTCAGTCTGTTTGTTAGCATTCTACTCTTAGGTAAGCTATTGTCTTCTTAAAAATGTTCATTCTATTATCATTGATTCTAATCAAACTTTCCAGGTGTAAGATTTAAATTATCAATGACGCCGTCTTCCACCCTAAGTTATTCTTGAATTCCATAAATCAGGATACAAATGAAAACAGGTATTCCCATAAATATTTTAAGCAAGCTGCTTTTGTTTTCAAAGTCTAAAATTAATGAGAAACTAGGTGCTTAATGACTTTTGAAAGAATGGAAATTGTATAGCTATGAATAAAAATACAACATACAAAACCGAAAAGACAACGATTTTTTATCAGGATATTCGCTGTTATCGTCGAATGATTTTTAACCTGAGGAATGTCAGGTGATTAACTATCCGTATGAGCTTTAAATATTTCCTGTCCTATAAATGAATACTTTATCTAAATACTCCTGCGCCAAGGAACTAATGAATTTTAAAGTATCTGTTGTGTGTGAAACTGACTGATTGATATTTTTTAAAACTTTATCGATGACGTCAGCGCTACATTTCACTTTCCACCTTTTTTTGCGTCTTTTATTTTAAGGGTTTAAATAACACCATTCAGTATGTACATACAACCTATAGTGTATATATACATGTCATCTGTATATTAAGTACCTCTGGGTACTAAGGCATGATACCTGTGTATTTGGTGTGATTGAACTTTCAGGAATGATCAGTTTCTGATGCATTTAAATATCGTTTTACCTTTACAAAATAGCGATTAACGTTTAAAATTTGAAGTTGAAGATGGTTTCAAATGAGTATTATTTTAGTGCGATTTGAAATCATAAAGTCAATATTAAGATTTTGATAACAGTATTACAAGTTTTTTTTTTATTTATTGTAACTAAGCTCCTGTTATCTTATTATACGCAGTATTCGTTGTTTAAACACGATGCATAATCAAGAAACGCATGTGTCGCTTGTTTTGTAGCTTTCCGTAATATATATCAAAGAAAGTGGTTACAGTGTAACTATTTCTTTGGAAAGAAAAAAACACGGGTATTAATATATTCAAATAAATTTAAAAGTGGATAGCTTTTTCTTTAACGTTCTATGGAAAGAAAAAGACCCATGGTTATTAAAATATTAAAAAGAATTTGACAATTGAAGAGGTCTCACCATCAAATGCTGATTCCAAAACCTTAAATAGATAAATACGTTGAAATTATTTTTAAAAAATCATTTTTAAAATTGAAATTTGTTTTTCAAACAACATTCAAATAATAAAAATATATGCTTGTATTTAATTAAACTGCCAGTCAACACGAGACATTGCAGAATGCCGATCCTGAAGTATTGATTGTGTATTTAAACAAGCTTACTTTTTACTGCCTATCGTAAAGTATTTGAAAATACAGTATCATGAAATCATTAACATGTTAGAGTTACAACTATGAAAAGTTTACGTCTCAAAAAAAAAACAACATTAAAATCAAATTGGCTAGGGTATCTTTTGCAAAGTAAGTCTGAGTTCAAGGTCATGTTAATTGTAACGCTTTTCTTTCATATTTAAAACAGAATGTAGCATGCGTTACAGCATATATTAAACTGTATAATTCGAAAAATAATTTCCCGGGAGGTAGTCAGTTCGAACGCCGGCGACAACTGGCCCAAGTCGATAAAATATGGGTAGCAAACTGTTACTTCAACATGGGCCCGGGCACTTGAAGTGAAAGTTGAGTTGTGAATATTTCGGAAGAGACCTTAAAATAACGAGGTTCCGTGTCACGACATGCTTTGGCACTATAAAGGTACTTTACTGCTCAAATACCCTGAGTGCCGAGTATATCAGTGAAAGTCTGAAAGCCCCGGTTTATGGTGAAGTTTCTTCATGAGTGAGAGATTCTTAAATATTGGGCGTTAAACAATAAACAATTAATCAATATTATTGGTAACCAGAATAAAGAACAAAAGTTTTAATGCAAAGCATTATAAATGTTTGTAAAGATATCCAGCCATACTATAACTATTTACAGTTTCCAAGATCTTAGGTGAAAAAGTAAGGATAGATAGGCAGGTAGACAGACATACAGACAGAAAAAGGGTGTAAAGAGAGAGAGAGAAAGAGAGAGAGAATGAAATTACATTTACCTGACTATAAAAATATTATATGGTTGCCAAAGAATTTTGCGATTTGACGAAGAATAAGAGCGCTGATTCTACATAAATTTGATAAGCTGAAATACGTTAACAAAATAATTTTAAAGAAGTTTAAATATATAACTTCGTTTGCAATGACTTATGTAAAAAAAAAACGTAGTGTATCAATCCGCTTGTTACGTTTAAAATATGAAAATTTTGAAGACGTTTTAAAAAGAAATTTTTTTTGTCTTCTATACTTAATGATTTAAAATTAAATTATAAGGAATAGATTAAATGGCAACCTTTCTTTTTCAAATGTATTGAAAGCTTAATGTTGTTTCGTAAATGTTTGCTCATTAACTTTTGTATTTTTGTTTTAGATGTGGTGAATGCCAGTTATTGCTATAGTTATTACGACTCCTACTCGTCCTACTCCTACTACTACTGCTATTATTATTATGTGTAAGCATGCCTGATTCATATAATCTGTCATTAAACACAATGATATTTGACAACAACACTGTCTTCCATATCCATCTTTACTTCAGTTCACAGGATTCTTTACTAAAATTTATAACATAAATATTTTGAGATATTGAAAAGTATTCAAGTACATCCAATCAATAAGAAACAAAATTAGAGCAGAGCAAAAACAAACCTCTAAAACATTTTAGATGGGATCAGATGACTTTGAGAACTGAGCATTCCCTGCCGATCTGCCACACCCAGATTATGCAACATGTCATGATCAGGAAAAACGTATCCTGTACTTGTTATGCTTTTTTGTTAATTTTTATTTTAAAATTTTAAATCCTATTTTCTCCTTTTATATAATGTAACTAGCAGTGAGGGGGTACCAATGCTGTAATTGCTAATTATATGTTAGGTATAAGAAAACTGTTTTCTTTCTAAATTCCGAATTTATTTATGCTTTTGCACATATACGGACTGTAAATTGCAATTCTACTTTTATTGCAGAACTCTAATAATATAATTATGCATATTTACATTGTTCATCTAATTTTTGAGGTCGATTACTGTTCGTTATATATTCCTTGAATATTTTCTTTGTCGAAAATTTATATTGCATTTGCAGGGAATACATAATTCAAAATGAAACTGAAATTCTATATAACATTATGTACAGTTTCAAGATCATCACTGTAAAAGCGTCACAAACAAACGTTTTTAGGTTCATTTTACACCTGTCATTTCTGGTAATATTAAAAAAATGTATAACTATGCATCCAGTGGATTCATAAACTATCAAATATCCAAGAAAGAGGGCGTATAAGGTGTGGATAATCCCCCGCTCTGAGATAAAATATTTCTCAATTTTCAAAATTCACGGAAAAATGATATTTTTTCTAAAATCATGTTCTCAGTAATTTTATCTTCAAAACATTTTATTATTTTATTTTACTGAACTACTTATCATTTGACAATGTTTTTTTCATAGTTGACAGTTAAGCATATTTAGTGGAAAATGGGTTAACTACATGTAGAACCATTAAAGATGAATTTTGAACAGCCTGAATGGGTCAAGTCTCCTTTCTTCAGTAACGCTTAAATGATGGAAATCTATTTCATTTGTCCAAAAAAAAAAAAATGGAATCTGGACCCATTCTATATAAAAATCGAACATTTCTGAAAATATGTACGCTTCAACAAACCCGTTCATTTAAATCACACTGACAGATATCGATAATGCATGTAACGTAGTGGTTAATGCGGTCGGTCTTGCGCCAACCCTGCACTATGGAGAGAGTTCGAATCATACGTGAAGCTTTTTTTCATTTTTGTTTTCACGTTTCTTAAAACATGAGTGAAAAAATAAATTATTAATACAATATATATTGAAACAATGAAATACAGTACTGTATTAAATTTGTTAAAGATTTTATTAACCATAATTTTGAAAAATATAGCTTTCATGAACTTTTAGATTTGAAAAATGTTTTTTCCTTTTCTCCGAGCGGGGGGTTGTCCTTGCCTTGTACGCATCCATTCTTTACATTCAGAAAACACACTTCTTTTTAAAGTTATAATTAAAATTTCTGCATGATAAGTCTTCTCTTAACTGACATAGGATGAAAAATATTTTAAATATCATGTTCCAATGAGATAATAATTCTAGCATGTTCTAACATTTCTCATTAGACCTGTTGGTTCGATCGTGGGAGCCGTGATTGGAACTCTAATTGGCATAGCAGTACTCATATTTTTAGTGGTATTCTTCTGCTGCATCAGACCACGCCGTCTGGCGGCTAGGGGCACAGTACTCCAGCCAGCTGGATCCAATGTAGCAGTTGTTTCTACAACAACTGGAGGTATGTGTATGTTCTAATTAAACAAAGCTAAAAAAATTAAAATCTTTACTCAAGAGTTCAAATTTTCCAGGAACATTCACTTTTTCTCAAAATCCATACGCTCTTTCAAATCAAAATCTACAAATATCCCCCCTTTCTCTCCCCCCCCCCCAAAGAATCGAAAAAGAAAGAAAAGAAAAATAACAACATAAAAACAACTAGTAAACTAATTGTTCAGAGAACAATAAGACGTCTTTCCACCTTTTTAAGTCTTTCCATGTCATTTGGGTTGAAAAAATGAAGAAAAAAAACACACCAGAAAAACGCCAAAAAATCAAAAATTCAACCAAAAAAAAAAAAAAAAGAAAAAAATGCTTATCGGAGGATTCGATCCAGGGACCTTCAGATTAGCAGTCGAACGCTCTAACCACTAGACCACGGGTTCCGTTGAAAATCACTGGTATTATTGTCGAGTTAAGTTACCGGGGTCCGGGGTTCCAGTAAATAAACTTCTGACAAGCTCCTGGGTGTATATGTGAGTTTGAATGAGATTGTTTTCGAGTTAAAATGTAAGGGATATTGTCTGATAACAAGTATGATATTGCTATTAACGGGAAAACATGCATTTGAGGTTGCGTAGCAATTTATTTATTTGAAAAAGGCCACGTGCGTTTTGACAGATTTGTTGAACTCATAAGTCAGATTAAATAATCATTTCTATTTGAATTTAATTAATAGTTACCAGCATAAATTAAACTTGAAACATGCATCTCAGGAAGAAAACGGTGTCATTGAGAACGTGGAAATTTATTTGACAGGAAAAATCGCTATTTTCGAGGTTCATTCAAATTAATATTAAATCTAAATAAAATTGAAATAAATTCCACATACTAAAGAAAGCAAGAATATTTGGTATTAAAATGTCGTATTAGAGCTGGAGAATCGGATGACATTAAGAACAATCGAAGAAATAGCCAATACAAGCTTAAATTAATTTTTATACTCAGCAACAATTAAAATTTCAGACAGAAAAAAAATGTAGATTTTGCCGATATTCACTAGAATTTAATCGTACTTAGACTCACCGTAAAACTCTCAGGGCACTTTCTTTGAGGTGTCTTCTACATGCTAAACTGGATTTTAATTTGATCTGTGATGTCCTTTGGGTTGTACAAAAATTTTCTATGTCGCTATTGATTTTTTTTTTGTTTCAGAGAGATGGGGGGGGGGGTTATATTATATAAGCGTTTGTAAACGTGAGAGTTACAAATACCTCCACATACTGAAGCTTGAATGTGACGTTTGGGTCAAAGGTCAAGGTCATTTATCAAGGTCAAGGTTATCCAAAAAAAAAAAACCCACACACACAACACTGATAGACATGAGATTAACACTTGAAGCTAAATCTAGGTAAAGGTAATGAATATTTCTTTATTACTTTTGAGCGAGGGTCAAGTTCAAAGGTCAAATGTCAAGGTCAAAGGTCAAGGTCATTTTAACAAAAACCCATATATAAGAATTTTAATACTTTTCCAATGACCTTGACGTTTGACATTGACCTTATCTTCAAGGTCAAAGGTAGAAAGATCTCATGCATTGTCCCCATGTCTTTACAACTTGTCGTTAAAAAGTTTTTAGTTCTTCGCAAACATCAGAAACTGTAAGGAGCAATAACTACTAAAAATGGTTGACGAATCCTTTTGCAATGAATAGATTCAAGAGTCTACTAAATAAGTCGTAGACATTGTTGAAGGTTTCGAACGTCTGCGGTTTACGGTTTCGGAGGAGTAGCGATAACAAGGGTTTACACTAAAAGGGGCATTAACATTTAGAGGGGTCAATCTTAGGGGACAAGCATGAAATCTCTGAAATGGTTTTAAGAGTACATATTAAAGATGCAAACATGTTTAAAAATTGTTGAAGAACAAAGGAGCTACAAAAAAAACTTAATTTTTTCATATTTTGAATGACCTTGACCTTTGACCTTGACCTACTTTTCAAGGTCAAAGGTCATAAGATCTCATGCAGTTGGTCCCAGATCTTTACCACTTGTCGTTTAAAAGTTTTTAAAAAAAATTTTAAGCTTTGAAACTTTCAGGGGCAATAACTACTCGAAGGAGTTTAGGAATTCTTTCGCACTTCCCAGTTTGGAGAACCGACTAAATTAGTCGAAGACATTGGTGAAGCAAGCGTACCTCTATGGTTAACGGTTTCGGAGGAGTAGCGATAACGAGCATTTCTTGCGAAAGGGGCAATAACTTCGAAAGGGGTCATAGTTCATATGCGTTGGGTCAAATCTGTTCCTAACTTTTTATGACCTTTACGATGAACAAAAAGTCCCTTCGATAAATGTCGAAACAAAAAATCAGCGGAAGAAAAATAATAGGAATTTACAGAAGAAAAGCAATGTCTTTCCACAGAAAGGTGGAAAGACTTAATTAAATCTCAAGCTGAGAGTAAGCAAGAAATACTATTTTTTCCCAGATTTTAGAAATGTTTCAATGGTATGATTAAGTATAGAATTCATGAATCTACTCCTTGTTTTAATAGAACTCAATGACCCTTTTCTTTTATCCCTCAAGGTGTGCAGTATGGAGGCGGTTACGTTAACACAGCTGCTTATCCTCCGGGGACTCAGCCCGCCTACCCACAATACGCATATCCTCCGCAACAGCAAGCTCCCCCTACCGGGTACCAACCCCCTCCGGCTTACAATTGAATTGGACTAGCTCATTGAAATGGTTAAAAAGGTCCTACAAACATTACAAACTTTTGCGTTTTCAATGTTACTTTTAAATCGTCATAATAATATACAAATTGTAAATCCTTTTTTCTAAAGTACCTAATTTTGCTAAAGATATCATATCGCAGAAATATACATTGGCGATAAAACTGTTTGACATGTATTTTTCAAATACAGTAATACGTTGACATCTTTCTAACACGATTGTTGCTTCTTGTGAGATTACATAAATTTTATATCATTTCCTCAGGCCAATTAGGATACTACATAAGCTTTATTCCAATGTCTAAGAGCAAATATTTTTTCATGTAAAAAGATCGTTCTTTGTAATTTAGAAAATTTTATTAATTTTCTTTTCAAATAGATTTGTATTCATTTCTTAATTTTTTCCCCTTAAATCGACAATGTAAACTTAAGAAATTATTGGACACAAAAAATATTCAAATGTTCGTCCCCATAAGCAAAAATTCTAGAACTTTTTAAATTTGAATCAACAGCTTTAATTTAAAAATGTAAAAACAATACACATAGCATGAACATGTAAGAAAGAATATCAATTTCTTAAAATTACTGTCTTCTTAATCTTAATATCAAGACTTTTTGTTTAAAAATCGAAACATTGGTTGTACTTTCCTTCATTAAGAGTTCTGAAGGTCTGGGAAATTGTATGAATTTATGTTAATTGAATATGTGCTTTTAATGTTGTACCTTAATTGTGCTGTTCGTTATTGATCATATTATTTTAATTAGATTTTTTGTTGTTGTATGTTTAATGTAATGATTGCCAATCAGATTGTTGCAACATTGATTTTTAAAGTATTATTTTGGATTGTGTTTCACAATGATATATGTTCATTATTATCTTGTTTGCATTTTGTAAAAAAATTGCCTAAATAAAAATGTTTATATACTTTTTTGCATTACAATTCTTTTAGACAACAAATTCAATTCATATTCATTTTTTTCCCATGTGAATGTGAATATGAATTGACTTTCTGGTTTGTTGTATTAAATTTTGTCAGTTGGATACATGTCATAATTTATGCATGACAAGCTTCACCCCAAGCATATTTACATGTAACAAACAAGACAGTTATATCTGAAGGAGTTCATTACGAATTTTTTTTTTAAACACTAAGCAGAAATTCTTAGACTTAAAACATTTTCAAATGTCATTCACAACTAGGATTTACAAAGACTACTTTGACAACATGTATATTTAAATATAAATGTTATAATACTATAATATTATAAAATCTAATATATTTAATACGATAAATGTTTCCTCATATTTGTTTATGCTAAAAAAAACATTAAAGATAATATAAAAAATAAAGCATACACGCGTATTTAAATTTCTGACGATACAATTGATATTGATCAGCATAAACTGGGTGTTCATCTTCTTTACTAGTTACTAAACCATCTAAACAGAACTTTCTTAGTCCTGATCAAGGCATTTATTTACGTGTCTCTCTAGGCGTCGAAGACTACGTGAGGTCCATTTGCACTTGGGACACTCAAACTCTCTTGATTTGTCTTTATCCATTTTCTCCCTTTGAGAGTCACTGGGATTCTGGAATCAAAAAAGAGGTACATGTACGTGGTACGTGGGAGCCGTGATTGGAACGTTGATTGGCATAGCAGTACTCATATTTTTACTGGTATTCTTCTGCTGCATCAGATCACGCCGTCTGGCGGCCAGGGGTACAGTACTCCAGCCAGCTGGTTCAAATGTAGCTGTTGTCTCTACAACAACTGGAGGTACGTGTATGTTGTAATTAAGCAAATGTAAAAAACATTGAAATTTTCTCTTTTTTCAAAATTCATTTCATTCAAATCAAAATATACAAAAATAACCCCCCTCAAATTAAAACCAAAAAAATACCAACAAACAAAACAAATTAAAACTCAAATTGAAAGCTAGCAAGAAACTATATGTTCTCCAAGAATTTGGATATGTTTAAATGGTATGCAGGTTTTTGTATAGAATTCACGAATCTTCTGCTTGTTATAATGGAACTCAATTACACTTCTCTTTTATCCCTCAAGGTGTGCAGGATGGAGGCGGTTACGTTAACACAGCTGCTTATCCTCCGGGGACTCAGCCCGCCTACCCCCAATACGCATATCCTCCGCAACAGCAATCTCCCCCAACTGGTTACCACCCCCTTCGGCTTACAAGTAAAATGGACTGGTTCTTTACATTTTCACAAAGATCCTAGGAAATGGAACTTTTGCGTTTTCAATGTAACTTCATATCGTCATAATAATGTACAAATAATGAGAACGTTATGGTACAAGATATACATGTTTTTTCAACAATACAATTATACATTGAATTCTTTCTTCACACGATTGTTGCTTCTTGCAAGAATAAATTTAAAATCATTTCCTCGGGCAAATTAGGAAACTGCAGTAAGCTCTATTCCAATGTATAAGAGATGTTTTTTCGTGTAAATGATTGTAATTTGTAATTTAGAAAATTTAAGTAAAAGTTAAAAGAAAAGATTCGTATTCGTTTATTAATCATTGGACACAAAGTTTCAAAATGTTTGTTACTATAAACATAACATTCTTTTAAAATTGCAAAACTAATACACATTGCAAACGTAAGAAAAAAAAATTATTTACTTTAATTACTGTCCTCTTAATCTTAATATAAAACTTCAAAATACGAAATCAAACCTTAGTAGTAATTTCCTAAAGTAAGAGTTCTGAAGGTCTGGCAAAATCATATGAGTTTATATTAATGGACAATGTGCTTTTAATGGTACCTTAAATGTGACATTTGTTATATATTGATTAGCTTATCTTAAATAGATTTTTACTGTATTTTTGATGTAATGATTGCCAATCAGATTGTTTCAACATTGATTTTTTAAAGTATTATTTTGGATTGTGTTTCACCATGATACCGGCATATGTTCATTATAATCTTGTCTCATTTTGTAAAAATTGCCTGAATAAAAAATATTCACAAACTTTAAATGCCTTTTGCATTACAATTTTATTGGCCAGCAAATTTAATTCATATTCATTTTTTCTTATATAAATGTAAATTTAAAGAATCACTTTCTGCTTTGTTGCATTTTGTCAGTTGAAAACATGGAATAATTTATACATTACAAGCTACGCCCCAAGCATATTTACATGTAATAAAATAAACTGATTTCTGAGGAAGCTCATTACGAAATATTTTTTTAAACAAAACTCAAATGTCATTCGCATTTTTCAAAGACTACTTAGATAAACTTTCACAACATTTAAATATTCAAATATAAAATGTAATGTCTCTTCGTATTTGTTTTGTTAGGTTACAATTATGTTCAAAACAAACCTTAAGATATAATATAAAAAATAGAGCATACACGTGTATTTAAACTTCTGAAGATACAATTAATATTGATCAATATAAGTTGTGTGTTCATCTTCTTTATTAGGTACTAGACCTCGAAACAGAGATTCTTAGTCAAGATCAAGGCATTTATTTACGTGTTTCTCAAGGCGTCGAAGGCTACATGAGGTCCATTTGCACTTAGGACACTCAAACTCACTAGGTCTGTCTCTATCCATTTGCTGGCTCTCCCTTTGAGAGTCACTGGGGTTCTGAAAAAAGAACTTACATGATGTATTCAAATCATTTATCAGTGCATATAGATAGAAGATATCTATATTGTTTGATTTTATATTGGCTTTATCCAACAAGTTAAAATGGTATGCATATTCGCGAGGTTTGCCGAGCGAATATACACTAATCTATATAGCTAACGAGTTGGATAAAGCCAATATCAAATCATACAATTAAAGATGTTCTATTTATCTCATATGACTTTCGTTTCAACAAAACTTTGAGACTTCCCCTGTGAAACTACATGAATGATTTTCTAATTTGATTTCTCTCTGTATATGATGACGTATAACCTGGTGACATAGCACTTGTACTTTTTATATTTACGTTCCTCGAAAGAAAGTAGATCGTGTTCAAAATTTAGAATTTTGCTATCTGCGACTTTGACTGAAAATTGTAAGGACCAAGGGATCGAGAAAAATAATTCCTTGTATAGTGACAGTACAAAACGTGCTAGGCAAGGCTACTTGATCATGGAAAGTTACATCTACTGGTGGGCATACGTAGCATATTACAAGAAAGCATTGTTGTAGATGTTAAAGGAATCTTATAACAACAAATTAATTGCTATGATTTACGTTCTCCGAAAACGATTTAAAGGAAGGATAAGGGGGGGGGGTAACATCCGTCTTCAAGTAGCTAATACTGGTACCTTAATAAAATAAGACACTTCTTTGACATCTTTTTCTTGCTTTTAACGACATTATTGTTCTTTAATTTTTACGAATTTTTACGAATAAATGTTTAAATAGAAAATTTTTATGCAAGGGATCGTGTGAAAACCGGAAATGCTATTGATAAAGCATCTACCCGTGGACAAAGCATAGATTTTACCCATCATATCATCCACACCTAAGAGATAAATATTTTTATCACATTAGGTAATGTAATGGGATCCTTTACCATTCCTTCAAACTAAATCCACCACTAACAACGCTGAAAAGAACAAAAATGTCATTAAGCGTGTAAAGTACTCTATTTGAGCTGTGGTAGTAACAAAATATAATTAACAACATATTTCTTCTGTGGAAGCTTTCGACATTTAATTAGCATTAAAAAGGTTGATAATTATGACGGCGGGTTTGACCGGTCGACAGAGGATACTTACACTCCCATGGCATCTGATCCAACTTCAATCCAATTCACCGAAAAAATATTTTAAACTCATTCAGACACGGTTTACTTTGCAAGTTGTACAGTTTAGTTGTAACTGGCAGGCTTTGGTCTATTATTAATGAATGCTGTAAACCAAACCCAGTCTCGATGGTTCTCTGTTCAACAAGGTGTTTAAAAGGGTAGTGCATTGTCTGCATTTTTATACTTACATGTAGTATTTATTAATGAATTGAATAATACTTTAAAACAATCTTCAGCATGTACAAAATTACTCAATGTTGCTATCAATATTATTCTTCACTGGCAGATGACATCTCATGTATAGCTAACTCTCTACAAATCATGTTAAATATTGCATTTGAACATTTCAAAAAATGGCACTTTGAATTTAACGCATCCAAATCCTGTATTCTTCGATTCCGAGCTAAAGGCAATAAAGCTAACCAGCAACACTTTTGGACATTAGGGGATGTTCCTATTCCCTGTCTTGATTCCTGCAATCATTTAGGAATTATTCTTAACCGAAACTGCTTCTTAAAGGACCGAATAAATGCTGCCTGCAAGAAAGGAAGAAACTCCTTTCATGCTCTCATAGACATTGGATCTCCCTACCTTAATCCACTAACCTTAGTCCATCTTTACAAATCGGTCATCCTGCATTCTGTATTGTACGGACGCGAACTGTGGAATAACTTGTCATTAACAGGTTCTCAACGCTTTCATGTTTTTCAACATTCTATATGTAAATTCTCACAAAACCTTCCTCCCCAAACTAGATCCGATGTCTGTGAAAGCCTCTTCAACGTCTTTCCAATAAGTGCTGAGATAGAAGTAAGGAAATTCTTGTTCTTTGGACGCCTTTGTTATATGAACTACAATATTTTTCCAAAGAAAATATTTTAATTCTATTATCCTTCTTTGCTAACCCTAGCAACTGCTAACAAGGATTTGTTCCAGATGCCGTTAACTAACTGTATGCATATGATCTTCTTGTACGAGTGGGTTGCTGACAGCGTCTTCCCTTCTAAGTTTACTCGGAAAAACATTGTTAGATCTACAATCAGCAGAAAACAGGAAGATCTTAGACAATGTCGTGTGGCGAACAACATAGATTTCTCTAGGTTTCATGCAGTCTTCAGTTATAACGATCCATCTTCCTTCCAGCGAACCCCAAAGAATTGCTATGAAATTCGCTTATACAAATTCATATGCAAACTCCTTTCTGACACGCCGCGTGAATCAGTGGAAATCTGCCACTTCTGTGGGACTGCATTCTGTGATCTGTTTGTCCATGTATAAGCTGCTCGTGCCTTATCACTTCTAACATCCGAATCAACTGGTGGAGTGAAATCATAAATACCTTCTGTATTGAACTTTCAGCTGAGCTATGTGCGCTCACCGAAGAAGATCTGTATGTCATACTCCTTGGTCGCCCTCCAAACACCAGGCTAGCAGAACAGGACGTTGTAAATTTCCAAATCAAGAACTTCCGACTTTTACGGGATGCATTGGCACATTACTAAATGGCGATGCATCAACATATGCCATAGGGGGACAACGGAAAAATTTCCTCTTGTATGAAGTAATACGTTGTATATGAACATTAAGTATTTTTCAGTTTCGTTTTCCTTTTGTTTGATTGTTATCTTTTTTATTCAACCATTTATATAATGATTAGTTGATATTGTTCTGAATGTGAAATAATCTCATATTACATGTATGAGGAAATAAAGAATGAATGAAGCGTGTAAGGTTTGTTTAAGCTGTGATAATAAACAAAATTAACAACATATTTCTTGTGCGGTAGCTTTTGCTACTGCATTAGCATTAAAAAGGTTGATAATTATGACGGCGGGTTTGACCGGTCGACAGAGGATACTTACACTCCCACGGCATGTGATCTAACTTCAATCAAACTCACCGAATAAAACATATTTTTAACTCACCTCATGCTTTGGACGTCCGTGCTCTTTACTATTTTTCATTGTTTAATGAACTTTCGAGCTTAAATATTGTTCGATTTATTTCGGTATCTCAAATATATTTCAATTAAATATATGTGCAGATTAGGCTTATGAGTGAAAAACATACAGATTAATCTAACTTTAGTGTCCTAACAAACATTCCTGCTTTTTCTTTCAATATAAGCACAGACTGCAGTAAGATAATGTCGACCTGACTGTCGATACCAAATAATACAGTCATGTATGTGGCTTCCTCGGTATGATTACTGTCTGTATTCATCTTATTTATTTATTTAATCAAACTCACTAAAAAAAGTAAAACTTTGCAATACTGGGGTAAACCAGAGGAACTTTGAACAACGAACTCACTAAATGATACCCCACCTCCCATTTTGATAATAATGACAAAGTCTTTGCTTTGCGCTTGGAGACCCAAAAAAAGTGTCTGCTCAAAAAGTAAAACAGAAGGTGCACAATGACATTATGCAATAAAGTGATAGAGGCAATGAAAGTGTCATTTAATTTTATTCAGTGGTATAGGAGGAAGTGCGGATAGGAGATTGCTACCATTCAATATTATAGAAAAAATATTGTTAACGTTTTGTACTCTTAAACTCAAAATATGTGTCTGATCAAAAAGTAAAAAAAGGTCACAATGGCACTATATAACAAAAAAACGGCTCAAGTACAATATAAGACGAAAATAGTTCCATTTTTTTTCTCGTAAGAAAATATATTTTTGCATATTCATTTATATTCATAAATGTACAAAATAAGATACTGTAGACGTCTTTAATTTCACGTGTCTAAAATTTCACGGTTTGTTAGAAAGTTACCTCTCACGGTGGTTTAAATTTCACGGAGAATTGTTTGTAAATATTCAGGTACTTTGACTGTGTATAGGTAGAAATGACGTGAAATAATAATCACGATGGTTTTAAGTTCGCGGAAAATTCTTAAATCGTGAACATAGTGAAATTAAAAACACCGTAATGTTTTCCACTTTTACAGTAAATAGTTCCTCATATAAGAATATATATTTTTACATATTCATTAATATTCATAAATGTGTAAAATTAGCATATTTTGCATATGTATCAAATGATCATATTAATGGATATTTGGGACCATTATTGGTAGATTGGTTATATAAACTAATTGTATTCTGTACTGTCAACCAATTATTATATAAGATAGAGTATAAAATAACGTAACAAGATATGTATCTTGCATATGTTTTATATAAATTATCAATAAATGTAATGGGCACTTCGTATAGGTCGACAAGTAGACAGGTCAACAGGTTGACAGGTAGACATGTGGACAGGTTGACAGGTTAACAGATTAACAGGTCGACAGGTTGACAAGTAGACAGGTCGACAGGTAGACAGGTTGACACGTAGACAGGTCGACAGGTCGATAGGTTGAAATTAATAGTACTATAATATAGTTTGAAAGTAAATTTGTTAGTAAATGTATCAGCCTGTCAACCTGTCAACCTGTGACCTGTCAGCATGTCAACCTGTCAACCTGTTGACCTGTTCAGAAGTAAAAAAAATTGTGTTGTTATTTTAAATGTATCCTTCCTTTTTATAATACTTAATCATTTTACTAAAAGTGTTTTTTAATATTCATTAAAATTCAAGTAATTTGCATTTTTAAAATATTTTGTACATAATATTGGAACATAATTTATATAAATATACATGAATATTTATGATCTTACAAAAAGAATTACAAGACCGATTTACTGCAGATTATGTGGATGGGACTATTTTCGTCTTATTTTGTACTTGATCCCACAAAGGCTGAAAGTCAATATTAAATTTCAATCGGTGGTTAAAGATAAGTTGCAGATAAGAGATATGCAATCCAAAGCGTAACAGACGGAGGGACTAACCGATATATAAGGACGGACGGACATACCGATTATTACCGGTATATACCCTCCCGCTTTTCAAGCGGCGGAAATAATATTACCACCTCTTTTCAATTCATGAACACTAAAGACTTTCACATTTTATGAGTAATTACCTCTCAGACCTGCTTTTATCATACTCCTGGGACGAGTCATCTGATCTGGATTGATTAAAGCCCTCTGCCAAGATGGAAAGTTGTCTCCTATAAATGAAGAGTATACACCGTTTTGAACTTTATTTGAGCAAATTATATTGGAACAAATTTTATAACAAAGTTTGTGAATATCTTAAATTCTATTTTTGTAGACTTAAAAATGTGTGTCTTCTTCAATTATTTCATTTACCGAATTCTTATCCACATCAATAAGCAAAGAATGGCAGTGCAGTTTTTCCTATATTACATTTTCCAGGCATGCAGAAAGATGATTTAGTTACCAACATGGCCTCGAAAAGCGACCGTAATAACCGAGAATACATGTAACTGTTAATTACTGTAATAACGTATTACTTTTGGCTGCGTGGTCTTTTGATCGCTTTTGACTTAGAGAAACAGCCAATAATTCAAGTTCATCGCTAAATGTTTTGCACATATATATACATAAAAAAAACATAAAAACGCGCTTTTAAATCAAATCTGTGATAACTTGTTAAAAAATCTATTTCCGAAATATGGTATATGGTAACTATGATATATGTACAGTAGGTTACAAGTTAAGGAGGCCTAATATGCATGTAGATCTCATGCAGTTGTCTTTGTTGATTATTGATATTGACATGGGAGGCTTCGTGTAATTTAATTTCATCAGTCTACATTTTTAAAATCTAAATATGCTATTTTATTTCACAACGAAATGAAATATATAGAGGATATTTAATGTTTTGTAGTTGAATATGGAATTTATTTCACGAGTGGTAGATATATATATATATATATATATATATATATATATATATATATATATATATATATATATATATATATATATATATATATATATATATATATATATATATATATATATATATATATATATATATATATATATATATATATAGAAAGCACAAAAAAATTCACTTTTACATGGAAACCTACTTCCGACCCAGCCCGGGGTTTGAACTTTCGACCTTCGGAATCTGTCTACTTGCAGTGCAGTAACAGCGCGCTAGACCGCTCGGCTATCTAGACAAGTCAAAAAACTTGCTTTCGATGCCGATGGAATTCTCGCGACGCTGCCCTACACTACACGGTCATTGACAATAGAAGTGAGATACAGTTATTTGGACACTAGTTTTAACAGAGGATTGTTACCAATACATGTTGTAATGAAAAAAATTATTATTTATAAAGCACATTTTACAACAACTCTTAAACTAACATAACTGCCCTAAGTGAAGAAATATTAATATATATTTGCATATCCACTGCTCTCTCCCACTATGAACGTGTGGTCATCAACTGCATTCACAGCACTAAAGAGGCAATTGCTTCTGCTATGAATGCAATTGCTCTATCACATTCGTGTAGTACAAACTCCACTACAATGATAGTACGTGTTGAGAAGTATATATATGAAACTTGTCGTAAAAGGAATAAAAATAAGTTTTTAATAATATTCTTTGAAAAAAAAAGAAATTAAAAAATTAAAATTGCTGATTTATATCTTAAAAAATTTAGTTTTGGTCAATGTTTTTAATAGTAAAATAAAACTTTTTGAAATTATATAAAACTGCCAGATTTTAATTTTTTTTTTATATCATGTTTATTTGTACAAAGAAAGATAACTCTTCACACTTGGGTAATAACATTCAGAAAACTAGTATAACTTGTATATATCTACTTCAAGAAAAATTTCAGCTATTAAAAATAAATAGAAAAACTAAAAAAAAAATCATAGAAAAGCGATTTGGAGTAATAATCATTATAAAAGCATTATCATTTTTCATCATAGTGTTAAATCATTGATTTTTGTCAGAGGGTTTCAATAACGTTGATCGATGACGTCACAACTGCATCAAAACAAAAATTAAGAGAATGTGTTGACGGCGCTGCTTGTATCCAGATAATTGTGTTTGAGAGGGAAATACTTTATAATTGTTTGTGATTTATTAGATAAAAGGATCATTGATCAGGTGAACTGATTTTAGAGCCGTATGTTTTCATTACTGAAGACAAGAAGCCGCGTCCTTATGTAAGTCAGGATTTCCTCTGATATTTTTGAATAAATCAAAGAATGCAAATATATGTAATAAACAATGATTATTCAGTGAACATGGCATTATGAATAGCAATAGCTCTGCTGGCATATATATATATATATATATATATATATATATATATATATATATATATATATATATATATATATATATATATATATATATATATATATATATATATATATATATATATACACCAAAAAACTTTTAATATAAATCCACACACGTATTGTTATAATAAAAAATCACAACACCGAAATAAACTCAACCGGTTTCATTTCCAATCTTCAGGACTTTGACAATACAATGCTTAGTTACACAAAATCAACATTCATATTGTGACGTCATAAAGCGCCAATACTTAGTCGCGCTTTAGCAAAGTTCATTATGACGTCATGATAATACGTAAGTAAGTTATTACGTGAAATTAGATTTTTTATACAAATAGCACAGTTATATTATGCGGGTAAAAGTATATTTCTTAAATGAAATATAATTATGCTGCATTTAAAACAGGTTTATGTCTGTTTATAAAATGTTTTTCTTTAGTTTCACGTTCTTTTTCTGTAGTATTCCTTCGGAACTTATAGAAAGGAAAAACAGTAAAATTGGGGGTTTTTATTTTTGGCACAGTTTCTGATGTGTTCGCTTACGGCGGTACACTGGTATCTTGGTTCCCTAATTTGTTGTCGGTGTACAGTCATTCTGTGTCTCAGGGTGTCTCCTGTCTGGCCGATATAATTTTCACCACAACCGGCGCAGGTTATTACATAAATAAGATTCGAGCTGGTGCATGACATTGATGTTTTAATGGTAAATTCGCTTCCAGTTTTAAATTGAAATTTGGATCCTTCTGTCAGGTATGGGCAAGTACTGCATCTGGGCTTGTTGCATCTATTGATGATTGCTGGTTCATTGTTGTTAGTAGAAAAGGATGCATTTGTAAGGATGGATTTGAGAATTGTCGTTTTATCAACAGTAAACGCCAACCCAAAAACCTAAAGAGAATACTTTGTTCTTCCAAATTGAACGACCATACTTATACAGTCTCTAAGTGTAAGAACCCTCGATGCGGTACATGTGAATACATTACAGAAGGGACCAGCTATAATTTCAATGGGCGTGAATTTAGAGTTAAAGAAAACATGTCATGCGATACAAAAAATGTCATTTATGTCATCACATGTCCTGGATGCAGGGAATATTATATTGGTGAAACCGGCAACACTCTCCGTGCCCATGCACGTGTACATAAGCAACACATTAGTACACCCGAATACAGACAAATTCAATTAAGTTCGCACCTGGAAGCGTGTGGTAAAAAACAATTCAAAATTTTCCCTTTCTATAAACTCAGTTGTGCCACTGATATCCAGAGACGGGAAAAAAACATTTTATTAGTATTTTTCAGCCAAAACTTAATAGTGTTTTATAAATTACTTGTGATTTCCCCATACTTTTGTCATATTGTATCTATGACGTCATAATAGACATTTAACGTTCCGCTTAACATGACGTCATAATCACTGTTACTATGATACTATTGTAAGCTTCTGAAGATTGAAAAATGAAAGCGCTAAAGCTTAACTGAGGATTTTTGTGTTTTCTTTTTTACCTTTTTTTAAATATTGTTATCCGATTACTGAGACATTATTTAAATTTTGGAGATATATATATATATATATATATATATATATATATATATATATATATATATATATATACTTATATATATATATATATATATATATATATATATATATATATATATATATATATATATATATATATATATATATATATATATATATATATATATATATATATATATATATATATATATATATATATATATATATATATATATATATAAAAAATCACAACACCGAAATAAATATAACCGGTTTCATTAAAAAATCTTCAGGAGTTTGACAATACAATGCTTAGTTACACAAAATCAACATTCATATTGTGACGTCATAAAGCGCCAATACTTAGTCGCGCTTTAGCAGAGTTCATTATGACGTCATGATAATACGTAAGTAAGTTATTACGGGAAATTAGATTTTTTATACAAATAGCACAGTTATATTATGCGGGTAAAAGTATATTTCTTAAATGAAATATAATTATGCTGCATTTAAAACAGGTTTATGTCTGTTTATAAAATGTTTTTCTTTAGTTTCACGTTCTTTTTCTGTAGTATCCCTTCGGAATTTATAGAAAGGAAAAACAGTAAAATTGGGGGTTTTATTTTTGGCACAGTTTCTGATGTGTTCGCTTACGGCGGTACACTGGTATCTTGGTTCCCTAATTTGTTGTCGGTGTACGGTCATTCTGTGTCTCAGGGTGTCTCCTGTCTGGCCGATATAATTTTCACCATTATATCGGCCAGACAGGAGACACCCTGAGACACAGAATGACCGTACACCGACAACACATTAGGGAACCAAGATACCAGTGTACCGCCGTAAGCGAACACATCAGAAACTGTGCCAAAAATAAAACCCCCAATTTTACTGTTTTTCCTTTCTATAAATTCCGAAGGGATACTACAGAAAAAGAACGTGAAACTAAAGAAAAACATTTTATAAACAGACATAAACCTGTTTTAAATGCAGCATAATTATATTTCATTTAAGAAATATACTTTTACCCGCATAATATAACTGTGCTATTTGTATAAAAAATCTAATTTCCCGTAATAACTTACTTACGTATTATCATGACGTCATAATGAACTTTGCTAAAGCGCGACTAAGTATTGGCGCTTTATGACGTCACAATATGAATGTTGATTTTGTGTAACTAAGCATTGTATTGTCAAACTCCTGAAGATTGGAAATGAAACCGGTTGAGTTTATTTCGGTGTTGTGATTTTTTATTATAACAATACGTGTGTGGATTTATATTATATATATATATATATACATGTCTTTCTTTATAAGTGTTCTTTGAAATTTCCAACTCAACATGTAATTAAGTATGTAAATATCTAGTGTTTAGTAGTTTAGTAGTAGTGCTAGTTGTTTTTGTTTCTCTTTTCCCTTTGTTCTTATGACTTTTTAACTTTTTTCTTTGTCCTGAGGAAGGGACAGGGCGTCCCGAAAATTTGACAATTTTTATTGTTCGTGTCGTTGGTCATTTTTAGTGCTTTATATATATATATATATATATATATATATATATATATATATATATATATATATATATATATATCCCTCCCATACTAAACGAAACATCCCATTCAATATGGCCAGGCGAATTTGTACTATTGTTATTGATGAAGAGCGCAGAAATACAAGACTATGTGAACTAAGAATTTTTCTTTCTAGACAAAAATATCCATCAAAATTAATTGAGGCTGCTATACAAAAGGCAAAGGAAATACCCATTAAAGAATTACGTACTATTAGACATCACGAAGAGGAGAGCAACGAAAAGATCCCTTTTGTTCTAACCCACAACCCAAGAAATCACAACATCTTTAAAACTGCCAAACAATTTTTCCCTATTATTCAACAATCAGAAACATTAAGGGACCTTATTAAACCAGAGGATATACTACACAGCAGGCGTCAACCTCCCAATTTGAAAAAGATTCTTACCACTGCCAAATTTACTTCGAACCCCGAGAAACCGATGGTTTCTAAGTGCGAGGATCCACGATGCGGAACCTGTCAATTTTTAAAAACCGGCCAAACCATTATTTTTAAAAACGGAATGAAGTTTGACGTTAAATCTTCTATGACGTGTAAATCAAAAAACCTTATATACTGTATGACGTGCCCTACATGTGAGGAAAATTATATAGGACAAACCGGAACCAAATTAGCCGATCGTGTTCGCGTGCACAAACAACAGATTAAGGATCCGACCATACGAAACACGCAATGTAGTGAACACTTTGATTCTTGTGGCAAAGGACATTTTTATATATTTCCTTTTTACAAAATAAAAGAGGAAAATGAACAATTACGGAAAGCCAAAGAACAATATTTTATAAATCTGTTTAAACCAAAATTGAACTGCTAAAAGGAATTTATATCAAATTATTTTATTATGTACATTTTATATAAAATGTCTCCATTATTGTACATTTATAATAGGCGCTTAACTTTGATCAGATGAACTGTAAAACTTTATCTGTGCGCCTCATTGAACTGTGATTATTATTACGTCACAATCATTATGTATAACGTTGCCTACATAACGTCACGAGAATGACGTCATAATGTAACTTGTTTACAATTTCAAATCTACTGATGAGCCCGCATGGGGCGAACGCGCTTTAGATAAAAGTTTGAGTTTATCATTTGAATTTGGATTTTATTTTATCCCTATACCAAGGAAAAATAATTTTTTGAATATATATATATATATATATATATATATATATATATATATATATATATATATATATATATATATATATATATATATATATATATATATATATATATATATATATATTTGTTGTATATATGTTACCTGGTGATCTCCCATCTTCTAAATGTACATTCAGCAATGATAATCATGTCTTGCTTAGACTTAACGGAGATCCCGCTGCCATTGTGATATTAGGTGCTCAATAAGTCTGTGTACGTTTGTCTGGGATCTACCTAGTAGTTAAGGTAGTTTATTTGTAATATGTTGTTATTTTCGTCATTAATAAATGACAATATTCATCAAACAACGTCTTGTAGTGTTTTAAGGAAGTAAAAATTAACAAAGCTGCAGGACAAAATGGGACCTGGTTTTCATGCATTCTATACAATACATGCATTTGTCTAGCATAAGATACATGGAGGGCATATATATATATATATATATATATATATATATATATATATATATATATATATATATATATATATATATATATATATATATATCGCTCTCTGACAAAACCGGGCTTAATGACATAAGCGTTGACGTCGAGAAAAACCTGTTTATTGTGACGTCAAATTTTCGCGTCTAAAACGCACATGTTCATTTTTTCCTTTTTATGTATTTTCCGTTGTTCAGTTCAGCTTTTTCCAGTGAAAATTTATCCAAATCAATATTATTCCGGTCATCATTTTGAATGCTAAATTTGGTTCCTTTGCATTTTAAATATTTTTAAAGATACTTTTGATAATGACTTGTAATAATGACTAAAAATATATCACTTTATTTACTGTAACACATTACATGTACAGCGTGTATATCACGGAGAATATTGAAAATGAAAGTACGATTGAATGCGATTGATATAATTCGAATTAATTAAATAAACTACTGACTGTTTTTCCCCTAGGTCAAATGTTCTAATATAAATATAAATAATAATAAACTATATTCAGAAAGAAACAAACAAGTAGTGTTTCAAAAAATTATATATACGAAAACACGCCTCTACGGATGCAAAATTATGATCCACCGAGATACAAACAGAAACGCCATCTACATAAACAGAGTTACTAGACTAAATAGCGAGTGGATGGCTACTGAAAGATGAAAAATGGACGATGAAATATCAGTAAGTAATTAATGTTTCTTATTGGAAATTTTTCTATTTTTTTTAGATGTTTGATTATATATATATTTTTAATTGATGAGTTAATTCATGTAACATAGAGTTATCTATGCAGGGTCATGCTGCTCATGCACGATGCAGCGTATAACTATGTAGATACAGTACATGTATACGTCGGTCGATCAAAATTCATCTTATTTCCTGAAATCTGTCTATGAAACTGTAGTCCATATTAGACTTATTAGTTTTTGTATTGTCAAAAGTTTATTTCGATACTGAAAATATCCAATCATTGAATGATATACTTTAAGAAGGAGTTGTGCACTCGATTGAACCGGCGACCGTACGGCGTTGCTTCTATTAGATCTACATTTATAAAATAAAATTTCTGATTATTTCTATATAAAGAAAAATTAAATCTATAAATTTTAAATATGAAAGAGCTTACATGATATCTAAAGTATTATTTCAACACATAGTGATATTCGGCCATGACTACAGAGACGTACAGAGAGAGAGAGAGAGAGAGAGAGAGAGAGAGAGAGAGAGAGAGAGGATACTCATCAGACTGGGAGTTACATTGTTTTCATAGTTTGTGTTTTTATTGAAAATATGTAGCCTACATTTTAAAAATGCGCATGCACATACATGTACTACCTGTATCAATATTAATTTTACACTTCCTATGCCTATCTACAGATCCGATATCGTTAGAAAAATATCATCCAGTGTGTGATGTACTTCGCTAGGCCTGCTTTGTAACAGGCCCTTAAGGGAAAGGGAGGTGGGGGTATTTAATTGAACATACAATAAAAAACAAACCTCATTTACGGTTGAACCCATTCATAATTTTACCGATATATACATCACAATTAAACACAAAGCTGTGTCACGGTGATGCACCCTCATAAGTTACACAATTTTTTTTTTTTTTTTGGGGGGGGGGTCATAATTTTTTCGTTAGCGCCCCAATCCCAACGGAAACTGCTTCCCCTGACCTTAATATGTCACGCTGATTCTCACTATTTATTTTGTACATGTAATGCGCAATATTTTTAATGTGTGCAGCAAATAGATATATGCACGATGTTCATTAATTGTGTAAGTAATAAACATATTAAACAACATTAAAATACTTCTGGTTTATTGACAGGAGCTTGACAGTCTCTACGCTGAGCACTTCGGTAGAACACCATGTACTACTCCAGTGGCATCACAAGAACTAAGTCCTTCTGACACCGAGGAAGAGGATGAGAGACCCGCTAACATTAAGGACAGAGCTAGAGAGTATCTGGACAGCCTAAACAGCGAGGAAGAGGGAAGTACATATACAGGTGATGAAGCGGGTTGCTCTGTATTGACTGATGATGAAGACATTTGTAGAATAAGAGATCTACAACGAAAAACATGTGGCTGTAAACACAACTGCATAAATAAATTTCAAGAATCTCAAATACTCTCACATGTGTTCGATGTTCGGGAAATGCAGAAAGATGAGAAGGAATTGTACATAATTGGATCTCTTGTTGATTGTGACAATGATAAAACTAAAAGAGGAAGAAAACGAGAAAGATCAAGACATGAATTTATTTTTGCTGGAAAGAAAGTTTGCAGAAAAACATTTATGATCGCTTTTGATATTGGAAAACAAGCTTTACAGAACATAAGAGATCACAGTCATGAAAAAACATGGACCAACGCCTCGGAAACATGGTAATATTGGGTCCACGCCTGCTCACGCTTTGAAATTTGAAGACATCAAAGCTGCTCTTCAATTTATACAGAGTCTTGCAGATGAAATAGGTTTGCCCCAGCCAGGAGCTCCTCGAGGACGAGATAGCATACCCCCCTATATATATCCCTTCTGACGTGACGAAAAAATATGTTCATAGTAAGTATGTTACTAGCTGTGATGTGGGAGAACACCCAATGCGATGCGTCAAGTATTCTACATTTTGCGGGATATGGAACCATTGTTTGCCTCATATCAAAATTGCAATGCCAAGGGATGATGTATGCGCTACCTGTGAAAAGTTCAGAAAACCAATTATAGATTCAGTATCGGAAGAAGAAAAAATAGATTCGACGACCAAGATGCAGAAACATATACATTGGCGTCGGAAGCAAATTGAAAGTGGGTGGGCTAAGTGTAAGAAAAAAATTTTTGTACCTCCAAAAAAACCTGACAAGCAAAAAAAAAAAAAAAAACTGAAAATATCAATTTCCCAAAAACGAAAATCCTATTTTTGGGGGGGGGGGGGGGGGGGGGCAATGTTCGAACTCCAGTACCAAAAGTTTTCTTCCAAATACCAACACTTTTACCAATTTTAACCTATAATAAGACTTATCTGTGGAAAGTGGGGGGGGGGGGCTAAACTTATAAAGATATGTTCAATGTCTATACTAAGTATATATTTGGAAAAAAAAGTGGACAGAAGAAGTGACTGCGATTCCATTGATCACCTTGAAAGAATTGTAGAGCATTCCTCAGTTGCAAATTCGGCAGTCCGGTATCCCACGTGGCAGTGGCGAGAATGGAAGGCTTTTCTCTCTGAGTTTTTTAAACCTCTCAAGGGAATACGCAAGTACCACCATTTTTGCTTTAAAAGTACAGAGCCTGGTACTGTGACGGTTAAGGAATCGGTTTCATCAGAAGAAATAAAGGTCAACATATTAAAAGACAGAAACTCTGTATTTAACCAGGATAGACCAGCTATTTTACAGCCCACCGGTCTCTCTGATTGAAAAATTAAATTATGCTGTTTTATAATCAAATTGACATGTGCAATGTTTACGTCATTTTGTTTAAAAAAAATAACGTTGTCTGACGTTATTGGTATAATCATTAAAACATGCTATGTTCAAGCAAGTATATCGTCCTAAATTTGTTGTAGATTTGAAATATACAAAAAAGTCAATTTCGGAAATATTGAATTTTTTGTTAATTACATTTTCTCTGATTTTCCCTTTGCTTATTTATCTTTTTGTATATAAAGTCATAGGTTACGTAACGTCATAGTTGATCGATTGAGACGTCATATATATAGCTAAGTGAAATTCTGATATTTGTCACACTGTGACAGTATATCATTTTGATATCCTTTCACACTGAGTTCAGTGTATCAATTTATTCAATGGAAAAATTACATTATACCGCTTCAAACCAATGTTTAGATTACTGATTGGATAGGAGCTAGTCGCATGACGCCCAATACGGAATTTCCATTTTACACCGTGTATTATTAGGTCCCTAACTGACTGTGTAACTAATAGTATTTCACCTTTAAAAATGTAATAAAAGAAATCATTCTCTAGTCAGCTGTAGAGTATGCCAAGGTCAAAAACAATAGTTGAAATCGTGGGATATGATTTACGGGCGAATTTCTTTATGCAAATTAAAGATACTGCAAATTGAATATCTGTAATGTAACCTAACTTCCAGAAGCGTATCCAGTTCTTTCAATAAAGATTGTTGTATAGTCGCTCGTTCCTCTTCTCTGTCTGTAACTGTTATCTCTAAATCTTCCACTTGTTGTATTACTTTTGGTAAGTATTCGTTTATTTTATTCAGTCTGTGATAAAAGAAAAATATACCATTTGTATCCACTTTAAATTCAAAATTTAAAAGTTTGCATTTTTCATGTAAATCAGAAATTTATTTCTATTTTGAACGTTTATTTTGGAAAAAAGGATCATAACATTATACATGTATGATATGTTTAAATGAGTGAACAAAACACAAACACTAACAATAGTCCCCTAAAATCATATAAAAGAAAACAAACACAAAAATTAATATAAATTTATGCAAATGGACTATGTTTTTTTCAACATGCGTTTGGGAAACATTAAGCAGTTATTATACTCCCCCACTTGAACAGCAGGAGAGTATATAATAATCGGGGTGTCTGTTGGTCCGTCCGTCTGTCTTTACGTCCTTTCATTCGTCTGTTACGCTTTTGGATACCTATCTGTTATCCGCAACTCCTTGTTTTACCACTGAATTAATTTTAATGAGACTTTAAAAGAATTATTTTTATATAGTGTCATTGTACACCTCATGTTTGCTTTTTGATCCTACGCATATTTTTAGGTCACCTGAGTAAACTCAGGTGACCTATTGCTTTCCATTTTCGTCCGTCGTCATGCGTCGTCCATCGTCCATCGTGTGTTTACATTTGAACATTTTCAACTTCTTCTCTGAAACTGCTGAACCATTTTCAACCAAATTTTGGCATATAGCATCTATGAGTAACGGGAAACAAGAAGTGTGAATTTTATAGTCCCTACCCTCCTGGGGCCTGAAGGGTTGGGCCAAAACCACTAAATTTATTGCAATCTTTAAAAATCTTTTTTACTCCTGACATCAAACATTCAAACTGTTGGTATGACTGTAATCAGCAAAGAGTCCTTTACCACAATTATGAATTTCATGGCCCCAGAGTCAGGAGTTCTAGTACTATTGTGGGTCTAAATAAATTACATAGTGAAAATGCATTATTTATTAGATTTTTTTCTTTTCTGCTTCTAGGCATTAAATAACTTAACAAAGTGCATAATTCTGCTAAATATGGCTGCTTTTTCCAAAATTGTGAATCTCATGACCCCAGGGTCAGGGTTTTAGTGTTAGGGTGGGGCTATAAAGATTATATAGTGAAAATGCATAAATTCTAACCAATTCCTTAGTTATGTTGAATAAGGCTGCCTCTACCAAAATTGTGAATTTCATGGCCCCAGGGTCAGGGGTTCCAGTGGTAGGGTGGGGCTATATAGATTATACATGTATAGTAAAAACGCATAATTTTTTTGCAATTCTTCTCCTCTGCTCATGGGCATTAAATAAACTAACTAATTCCATAGTAATGTTGAAAAAGGCTTTCTATTTAAAAATTGTGAATTTTATGGCCCCTGGGTCAGGGGTTCTAGTGCTAGGGCGGGGCAATAAACATTATATAGTGAAAATGAATTATTTCTTTGAAAATCTTCTTTTCTGTACCTGGGTATTAAACCAATGAACTATGTACATAGTTATGAGGATGAAGAATGCCTCTTTGAGATTTGTAAATTGCATGGCCCCTGGGTCGCGGTTTCTTGTGTTAGGGCGGGCTCTTATGCTAATATAATGAAAATGCATGAATTCTTTGAAAATTATTTCCTTAGCTCCTGGGTATTATGCCAATGATATAAGTTTATATTTATGATGAAGAAAGTTGCCTCTTCCTAAATGGCTTAATTTCCAGGCCCCTGGGTCAGAGGTATTTGGAAGGGGGGTTACATAGTCTGAAAATAAATTAATGCTTTGAAATCTGCACATTGGTATTAATCAACAATTTATGATGAAATAAGATTTAAGATGAAATTTACAAAGTTTTGTAATATTTGGCCCCAGGGTCAGTAGTTTCTGTTGGGAGGGGTGCATAACTGATGATTACAAAGTGAAAAGGCGTTTTCTCTTTCTCTGATCTACCTCTGGGTATTAAGTAAGCAAAGTAAAAATGCTAAGTATAAATTTTGATAAACAATGGTGTCTCTTTCAAAATTATGAATTTCGTGGTTATTTGTTTAAAACACAAACCAGGTTCAATTGCTGGAAAGCTGTTACATGATACATGTACACAGGTTACCTATAAAGACCATGGACCTCTTGTTGGTTTTCCAAATCAAAACATGGACACATAATTTTCTTTATATAAAATCGTTTGGTGTCCATCTCTTATCCGTAACACCTCCTATAATACCATAGAATAGAATTTAATGATACTTTCACAATTCTGCATTACATAATGCCATTGTGCACCTTCTATGTTACTTTTTGATCTAACAGTTATTTCGGGTCTCCAAGACCGAAACAGTGACTTTTTCACTATAATCAATTGGGGCGGGGTATCATTTAGTGTGCTTGTTGCTCACAGTACCTGTAGTTTAGTCCTGGTTTCAATATTGTAAATAAATTAAACTGAGGTGGAAAATATTTTAAGTCCTGCAGTAAATTTACAATAAAGATAAAATAAAGTTAAAAATAAATATTTAAGCGCATTATAATGCACTGTTAAAAGACTTTTAGAAAAAGCTCGATCAGTACTTTTATCATTAGAAAAATAAATTGACTATATATACTGTCGTATTAAGTGAAAAAAATCCATGCGTGTACACGGTGAATAGAAAGATAAGATAATATCAATCTTTTAAAAGACCCAAATCTAGAACCAGTTGTACTCCTTTCAACGAATTCATAGTTTATACGGTGTGATTTTGAGATTCATTGCACATTGATTGGAAGACTTAAATTGCATAGGAAACACAAAACAATAACCTCAAGTTCGATCTTTTTGAAAATATATCACCACAAACGTTTATTTACCGTTTAATGTTTGAGCGTTTAATTGCTTTACTTATATTTTGACGTTATTTCATTTTATCATAATTTATGTAATTTTTTTGGAGGAAACTTTGATGATCAGATTTTCTTTTTGCATTTTCCCCTGTATAAGTGTGAGTTTTTTTATATAATGCAGGATTTTTCCACTGTCGTCATCAATTAAGTTGTTGTAAGCATTTTTAAGATTTTGGTTATTTTGTGCAAAGCATTCCTTATATATAACTGATAAGAGCGAAGGAACTGTTAATTTTTTTTTCTAACACGTCACTTACTCATCGACCAGTTCAACGAGTAAACACCTCCAGTGATCAGCCTCCTCTTTTGCTTCCCTCAGCCGATGTTTGAGATTCTTTATCTGTTGAAATAGGTATCATAATGTTATGATTCCAAAATCGGTTAAAGTGAGGAAAGCTAAACGTTTCCTCTACATCTGTCCAACCCTTTTTTTCTGGCTGTATGTATGTGTAGACCACTTGACTGTTTTTCCTACCTTTTCAACCAACTCTTGAAAATACTGAGCAGATATTGGTGTCTGAATATATTTTGACGAGTTGCAGAGTCTGGCCCTGTTTGCAGTCCCTTCAATTTCAACTACTTTTAGACGGCTTGCCTTTGTTTGTTTGTTTGTTTTTTCTTTTGTTTCGAGAATGTTTTACTCAGATGAGGACGCCACCACTTGCCGATTAAGAACTGCAAATTTGGATATAATTTAACCACCTTCAAGGTAAAGTTACATCACCCTTTGGACTGAATATTGTATCGCATTGGCCACACGAAACAGCAATAATTGAGTAGTATTAATATCGATGTATTTGATTTACTGCACATAACAGGATTGCAAAGGCTTACATAAAATAATTTGTCCTTTTTCATGACGCAATGAAATATACCCGTTATTGTAGCAATTTAAAATAGTTTTACATTTATTCGTATCTAATACGTTGAATCTTACCCCTTACAAAAACAAAATTAAATTGCCAAGAAAAATTATTATTGGATTTTTTGCAGAGAATCAATACAAACTGGAAAAGGCTGGTGTTATATTGAACTGATTGAATATTGTAAAACGTCCCTCTTGAGAATTTTTCACTCATGTAGAGAGGCAAACACATGCCGGTGGAGAGCCGTACTTGACTCTCAGGGCCATTGAGCAGGGAGGGATCTTTTTGTGCCAGCACCTACTGCGATACGAGACTTCGGTTTATATGGTTTCATCCAAAGTACCGGTCTCCACGTCCCACAGTTGGATTCGAATCAGCTATGTAAAGATGAACTCTCTACTTCGCGACCCTAAAGCAGTCGCTCTAACCATTGCGCAACGCGGGCGACGAATTATATAAAAAGAAAACACATAATAATAACATATCATAATTATAGAAATATTTTAAAAACATTTATTTTTCACCTTTTCATTTTTCCTCTTCTTTAATTCGTTGAATTTGTCCTCTTGTTCCTGGTTAAGCGTTTGCTCACCAAATGATGATACATGCTTCTTGTAACTCTCTATCTCCTTTTTGTTCTGTTCCAATCTCTTTTTCAAATCATCAACCTGATACCAAAAAAATAAACAAAAATAACTATTAATTAAAACTTAACAAACTATATTTCTCAATAAATAACATTGGGCATTTCCAGTCTCATGAAAGACATTGTTTACACTGTAATGCAAGGAACGTACTATTGCTTTACAATATAGAGACACTCTAATTTTTCTGATTTACTCTTCTAAATATCTCCTACATATGATTTAACAAAATTCTGTTATCATTTTTTAAGTGTAAGATGTTTATAAATAGAACTATACAGAAAAAAGTCACTCATACACTTATAAGAAGGGAAAACATATTTGCATTTTAATGTGTAATATAGTTGTTGTTACATGTAGATACTGAATCTCAGAGATATACACGTACCTATCCCTGATTTTGCACAGATGCACACAATGCAATTCAAAAACTTGGAAGGGAATATTGAAAACTTGAAATATAACGTCAAGCGGACTTATATACTCGTGACTCGTCATCGTGACGAAGGCAGCAAAGGGAAACAGAATAAACTAGTTTTCAAGCCACTCAAAAGGTATGTTATATCCAGAACTTAATTATATCGAAGGTTTGAAACTTTGGTTGGCGCAATTGTTAGAACATCTAATCTAGAGTTGGGAAGTAAGGAGTTGATCCTTACGTCGCGGGTTCGAATCCAACTGCTGGACGTGGAGAACCTGTTCTTCAGATAAGACATATAAACCGAAGTCCCGTGTCGCAGTAGGTGCTGGCACGAAAGAAATCCCCTTCTGCTCATTGGCCCTTAGTGCCGAGTGTAGAACAAAATTTTCAGCTCTCCACCTGCAGGTAGTGGCGTCTCCATATAAGTGAAAAGTTCTCGAGAGGCCCGGGACGTTAAAAAACATAAAATTAATCACTCGATTATATCAAAGAAGATGAAGCCGTTTACATTGATATATTCTTAAAATTTATGTTTACATTTAATATAAAATAATTTTATATCAATAAAGATATTTTAAAATCATCTAGGACAGTAGCTTTCTTAGCTGTGTTTATTGATATGGAGTTACAATGTATATCTATTAATAAAAACGTGCACTGAATGTGAAATGAGTTTAAATACTCTCTTATTACATGTGCATATGTATGTATATATATATATATATATATATATATATATATATATATATATATATATATATATATATTTCACAACAACTCTTAAACTAACATAACTGCCCTAAGTGAAGAAATATTAATATAGAAAGCACAAAGAAATTCACATTTACATGGATACCCACGTACGCCCCAGCCCGGGGTTGAACTCTCGACCTTCGGAATCTGTCTCCTAGAAGTGCAGGAACAGCGCGCTAGACCGCTCGGCTATCTAGGCACTTTACAACAACTCTTAAACTAACAGGTTTATTGACTTGCCTAGATAGCCGAGCGGTCTAGCGCGCTGTTCCTGCACTGCTAGGCGACAGCTTCCGATGGCCGAGAGTTCCACCCCGGGCTGGGGCGGAAGTGGGTATCGATGTAAAAGTGAATTTCTTTGTGCATTATATATATATATATATATATATATTATATAGTTTACCTCTTCGTGTTTTATTCGCTTCTCTATATTGAGTAGTTTTAACAGGTCTTGTCTTTGTATTTCGTATCCTTTACATTTTTGTTGTTGCTGTGCTTTATACCATTCAACATATTCTTCCTTTCTTTTCATTTCTTTGCAGTATTCTTGCCACTGATAATGGATATAAAAATAATTATAAAACTAAAATCTGAAAATAACGATAGTTATAAGCAATTTAAGTTATTGATACATTCTTTTCAGAAAATGTTTGTTTTATCTTAATGTAGTATTTCAAATTCTGTTTTAATCTTATATCGGTATGTGTAATTTTTTTGAATAGATAAAACATCTAGGTTACAAAAGTGTCAGAGATAGTTACATTCACATATATTTTAATATGAACCTGTTCATCTTTTTCCCTTTTCAATTTATCAAGCCGCTCCATTAAATCTTTCCTTTGTTCTTTATACCAAACAATTTCCTCTCGTATTTCTTTTCCATTACGGGTCCCTTTGTCATTGCAAATTTGAGGCATATCAACTAAGCTATGCAATTCATGAGAGCTAGTAACACATTTCATGCAAACAGGAACATTGCATGTTTGACACGATGCCACACATCTCTGGTAGCAGTGACGCTTACACTCCAAGAAAACAGCATGTGTATTTTTGTTTTTGAAGGGAACGATTTCATGTGTGATAGACTTGAGTATATTTACATGCTTGCTAATGCAGTCTGCACATAAACTGAACTGGCAGTTGTTACAGAATTGTTGTGCGGGATTGTTACATAAGTCACAGGTGACAAGATCTTGAGCAGAAGTGATAGGAAAAGCCATTTCCCGGCCGAAGTTAATTTGAAATCTGTAAAAGGAAAAAAAAATTGTAATATTTCAATGACACGATTCAACAAAAGTTTGCTCAATTTGGTAAATTGTTTCTTTTTTTTTAAAACGTCACTTAATTTTATTCTGTATATATTTTAACAATAAAAAATATCATTGTGGAATCATATTAGTTTTATGGGGTTAAGCAAAATTTTACTTGTTCATGCAACGTTTCTCTCGTAGGTTACTTGTTTTATAAATGAAATTATATACTTTTACCGACAGAATAGTCATTACATGACATATTGTTGGGTACCACAATATGATCGTAATTTTCTATTTATCGACATATCAAAATATGACTCACATGTCTCAGATTTTGTGTTAGTTTTATATCGAGTCGACATATAAATGGAACTAGCTATTGTGAACTGATGATGAGGCGTAAAGATACCGGTATCTAAATATTAAGTTGAAAACCACTGATCATCGGCAACTCAATTTGGAAGAATTAAACTAGACATATAGTTTTTTTTTATTAAATTAAGAGGCTTGTTTAATGTTTCGATGTTTAAATTGTATTTGAAGAAAAAACGTAATGTACAAGTGTATAAAGTTATGATTTACCTATGATAAAAGTAGCAAAACATAATAGAAACAAAAAATTTCCATTTAACAAGGAAGTTTTACAAGGGATGTTATTACATGCACACACAATCTTTTAAGAAATGTGTCAGTGAAACATTGATACCCCTGTATGGTAGCCAATGGTGAAGGTTGTAGTTTCTAAAATACAAACCAAACTCCCGGAAATAAATTCAAAAGGTCAAAATTGATAGTATCAAGAAGAAAACCTTTTCACAAGGAATACACTTGTGATATATACTGACACGCAAAAGAAACGCAAAATCCTACTTTAGGGGGAAATAATTATGTAAAGTAAAAAAAAAAATGTTTTTTAAAATTATAGATATCTTCACTTTGGTAAACACCAGTAATTTAACGGTTGAACGATTTACATACCATAACCGGAAGTCAAGTTTGAGTCAGCTTAACAAAAATCAAAAATTGCATGTTTGACAAAACATTTGGCAATATTATGGAATTTTAAGGGTTTTAACTGTTCATCATAAGTTATGCAGCAATATTTCAAAAAATAAACTTTCCTTTTATTTCCCGTAACGATGCTTAGACTTCTTGAAAATTACTTAAGTACCCGTTACCATTGCTCTAGCTGGAAAATTTCCATTTAAAGGTGATGGAGAGTTGCTGATGCAAAAATTCACAACAATACGCCTCAAAAGGGTCTTAAGTATCATATTCATTGAGGGCAGTCCTTGTACCGGAAATCAAGAGGTGGCTACTGTGCTCTCAATTAGAGAAAATTCGACCTAATTATCTGGAAAACGGGCATTTAAAAATAGTTCCTTCGCTCAGATCTCGATATTGATGAACCTATCGTATCGTACAAATTAAGCTGCAATTGTTGTTTAGGACAGTCTTGCACGTTTAACTTGAATGTCTGGGAGCGGGTGTTTTAACAGTCATGTGTTACTGAGTAAAGTATAAAGATAAACATTTAACACTTACTGTTTGAAACGTTATGAGCAATGTTAGTTTTTTAAGAAGTTGGCCAAACTCTAAAATCAAGGACAAAAGGCCAAAAATATTTATACAAATTAAAATCTCACAATGTAAAATATGAGAGAGCTAGCTCCAACTGTTATGGCCAATATTAAAGTTTGCGATTCTTTTTATAAATTTCTAGGTAGACCTTACGAAGGGTCTTTTTTCAAGGAATGTACCTGTGAAATAGAAAAGCCACTGTGCCAACCACTCGATCAGAAGTTGTTGGAAAAGTTAAAGTTTTTGCAGACAAACAAACAGATAAAAAGACAAACATTCAGGAAGATCGACAGACAAATAGACAATTTGAAATCTATACACCTTCAACTTTTCGATTAAGGGGATAAAAAAATATTTGGTAAAGTTGTTGTTTACTCTTTACAAACTGAAACACAATAAAATGTCCCTGTTTTCTTTAATCCTTTCAGGATATCATATCAAAATTACACTGTACAATTTTAATGGAATATAAACTGAGATGGAATTTAAACTGAGAGAAGGTTTGAAATATATATATACTAATATCAGCTCTGAAATGTTTTATTAGCTCTACTTACCCTTAGTAATTTGATTGTGTCCTTCAAATAAAGTTTAAGAAGTCTCCAAATGATTATATATATAATATGAGGCCCACGGGCCTTATAGGTCACCTGAGTATTGTGTAACAACTTTCAAACAATTAAATTTGGTTCGTGTTTAAACCGGAGGCCGTGAAATTCACAATTTACAATTTTGAAAGAGGCACCATTGCTTATCATAATTATTAACTTAGCATGCTTACTCTATTTACTTAATACCCAGAGGTAGGTCAAAGTAACAAAGAGAAAATGCACTTCCACTTTATAACCAGTTGTGCACCTCACCCCAAAGGAACTACTGACCCAGGGCCATGTATTCCAAAATTTTGGAAATTTTATCATAAAATGGTTTATTAATACCAAAGAGCAGATATCAAAGCATTAATTTATTTTCAGGCATGTAACCACCCCCCCCCCCTTGACCCTGGGGGCATTAAAAACCACTTTGCTAGATGCACCTTTCTTCATCATAAATATATATATACTTGGATCATTGGCTTAAAACCCAGAAGCAAAGAAAAATATTTACAAAGAATAAATGTATTTTTACTATATAATCAATAGAGCCCCGACTTAACACCAGAACCCCTGACCCTGGGGCCACAAAATTCACAATTTTGCTAGAGGCACTCTTGCTCATCATAACTATGTGCTTAGTTAGTTTATCTAATACCCAGGAGCAGAGAAGAAGATTTTCAAAGAAATAATGCATTTTCACTATATAATCTATAGAGCCCTGCCCTAACACCAGAACCCCTGACCCTGGGGCCATGAAATTCACAATTTTGGAAGAGGCACTCTTGCTCATCAAAACTATGTGCTTAGTTAGTTTATCTAATACCCATGAGCAGAGAAGAAGATTTTCAAAGAAATAATGCATTTTCACTATATAATCTATAGAGCCCCGCCCTAACACCAGAACCCCTGACCCTGGGGCCATGAAATTCACAAATCTGGAAGAGGCACTCTTGCTCATCATAACTATGTGCTTAGTTAGTGCATTTAATACCCAGGAGCAGAGAAGAAGATTTTCAAAGAAATAATGCTTTTTCACTATATACTTATTTAGCCCCGCCCTAACACCAGAACCCCTGACCCCAGGGCCATGGATTTCACAATTTTGGTAGAGGCACCCTTGCTGATTACAATCATGCAAACAGTTTGCCTGCTTGATGTCCAGGAGTAAAGAAGAAGATTTTTAAAGATTGCATTAATTTTAGTGGTTTTGGCCCCACCCCTCAGGCCCCAGGGGGGCGGGGATCATGAAATTCACAATTTTTGTTCCCCTTCACCCATAAATGCTTAATGCCAAATTTAGTTGAAATTGGTTCAGTGGTTGCAGAGAAGAAGCTGAAAATGTTCAAATGTTAACACACGACACACGACGCACGACGACGGACGAAAACGGATAGCAATAGGTCACCTGAGTGACTCAGGTGACCTAAAAATCCGAATGTCACATTAGTTTGACCTGTTAAAGTTCATTGAAGAGTGCAGCCAAACGTAGGAAATATTTTAAACAGGAAAAAAAAAGAAATTAAAGGAAAATATGTTACTTCTATAGCGTCCGTTTTAAATTACAAGGACATAATCATTGAAATCATAATCATAAGAAAAGACAGACACTTAAAATAAAAATAAACACACCAAACATTAAATGTAAAATGAAGCGTAATATCATTTAATTTTTTTTTGTCTCTAAAATGTATGAACTTTAATCATGTTAATCTATAGATTACTCTTTTAAAGTTGATAAACCTGTTTTAAAGCATATCTTTTTGTTATTGTGGACGATGATTTAATAATGCAATATTTTAATTCACGTTCTTCATAGAAATAAATGCAACAGATAATTAAAAAATATAAAGAAATAACCCAAATTTTCTTTTATATTGTTGGTTATTTGCAAATGTCTGATGAGTGTGTCCATAAAAACAATCTTCGATTATTATTATGAGCACGGCAAATGGTTATCTGCATATAATCAACAACATACGTGTAGATTTGGTTGGTGACTTGCACAATCTTGTTATAAAAAGAATGAAATATTTTACACGTGGTACAAATTAGTCTTAATATGATTGCAAAAAAATGTTTTTTTTTTTAGAAACACTTGCTTTTATTTGATGTATTTTTGATTGACAGTGCAAAAAAATAAAAAAAATTAAAAACCACTCTTTACACGAGCATACTGGAGCTTATATTTCATTTAAGGAGGCTGGTGGGTCAACAAATTAATCACAAATTATTTATATAGAGGAAAATAAAACAAACATGATTTTATACACGTTTATTTTGATATTGGCGTTTGTTGGTCGTGGCATATTTAAAGAAGCAGGGGGTCGCCAAGCGTAAAAGGGCGACCCCCAAATAACAACAAGCAGCAGCAGCAGCAGCATCAGCAAGCAACATGAAAGCATAATATCACATGTACATATAATAAGCATAATAATGGCCGTTCCGGGTATACCGCGAACGGTAATTAACCTTACAATTTAATTTTATGTAGTATATATTTTAAATAAACTTTACAAGTTTACATGTATGTTGTAGTTATCGTTCCGGGTTATCAAACCGCGAACGTTACAAAGAATATTTTAGCAAACAAAGCACTGTGCATGAAATTTGTTGAAAGCAGTACACATTTTGCACAGCAACTGAGTTTGTTTCAAGTAAGCAAAGCAGACCAATTCATGAATTTGTTGAAAGCAGCACACATTTTCACAGTAAATGAGATTGTTTTAAGCAGCAGCAGCACAATGAATTATAGCATCAGTTGAATGGCTCGGTGCAAACTGAATCTTGGGACGACAAGGGGAAAACCAATCGTAATTCTATGGAATGTCATCAAGGACTCTTCAAGCGAGGCTAAATACGCAATCAAAATTACAGCATACAAGGTCAGGCCCATGGAATGCCACGACGAAAATCTTCCAAGTGAAGTCAATACTCAAGTCAAACCTGAAATGATAGAGAAAACCCCAACAGCAGACAAAAACTTCTTAAAATTGTTTAGTGTTAAGATGCAGATTCTACCATTACTCTTCAATATGGGGCGGGATGGGATGGGATTTTAGAAACAATCGTGATTGAAAGCATATTTTTTAAAATCTCTGTCTGCTACAAAATTCGTGTACCTTTCGTTTTTGGATCAAGAGCAAAGAGGGAGAATTTGAGATATCCCGATCCCGATCTAATTTATATTCTAGCTAACCCAACTCAAATAGCAGCAATAAAGTTTTCCTCATAAAATAAGTGCATCTATTCTTTAAATTAATAGATGCTATTATTTATATAGAGGAAAATAAAACAAACATGATTTTATACACGTTTATTTTGATATTAGCGTTTGTTGGTCGTGGCATATTTAAAGAAGCAGGGGGTCGCCAAGCGTAAAAGGGCGACCCCCAAATAACAACAAGCAGCAGCAGCAGCATCAGCAAGCAACATGAAAGCATAATATCACATGTACATATAATAAGCATAATAAGCATAATAATGGCCGTTCCGGGTATACCGCGAACGGTAATTAACCTTACAATTTAATTTTATGTACATGTATTTTAAATAAACTTTACAAGTTTACATGTATGTTGTAGTTATCGTTCCAGGTTATCAAACCGCGAACGTTACAAAGAATATTTTAGCAAGCAAAGCACTGTGCATGAAATTTGTTGAAAGCAGTACACATTTTGCACAGCAACTGAGTTTGTTTCAAGTAAGCAAAGCAGACCAATTCATGAATTTGTTGAAAGCAGCACACATTTTCAAAGTAAATGAGATTGTTTTAAGCAGCAGCAGCACAATGAATTATAGCATCAGTTGAATGGCTCGGCGCAAACGCCACATGGCCGAAACCTTTGGAATCCATAGGTTTCGGTCACCCCATAAAATGGGGAAGCCGCATTCAACTGACCCACGACCAACCGCCCTAATTTTAACCTATTTACTTGGAAAACTGTAATAATCCCCTTGAAAATAACTCGAGACCCCCCATCCCTCCTAAATTTAATACTTCTGTATAATGAGTAGACAGAAAATTTTGATTCAATTGATTGTTTTTTATATGTGTAAATTTATGAGAACTTAAGCAAAATTTCATATATTAGCTTACACTGGATAATTTTATGGCAAAATAATATATATTAAAGATGAAGAATTATATGTGCCAATATATTAAGAAAAATTTATGTGGAGACAAAAATGGCAGATTCTGATCATGCAACCCCTCTCATTTCAACAGGAGCATGTATGAATTAACTCTGGCTGGTTTCAAGCAACACTGTACTAGATAAAACCTACTTTACTTACCGTGCAAGATTTCTTTGGGAATAAATCATGTTAATTGTATTATTATAGGTTAGCTTTTAAGAAAATTACCTCTCCAGGCTTATAGTGCTCACATGTAATATGTAACTCCCAACATGACTCCAAATGGGATCTTGAAATTATACTTGATAATAATACTTGATATGCAATCTTTTTAATGTTTATAATAAAACAGAAAATGATCCTTCTCATCATATTTTAATTCTATTTTTAGGAGTTCTTAACTCTATTCTATTATATATTGCTTTTTCAACCAAACTAATCTGTATACTGAGCAGCCTGTACATCATAAACTGAATATTTCTAGCTACTTAATTATATGTGCCAGGAATATAGTACTTTTTAAAGTTGACTTAATGTCAATTACATATAATATATCTATTAAGATAATAGAGTAACTTCTCTACCTAGAAATATGACAGAAACAGGACAAATATTACTAATAAATGGCTCATACACAGAGCAAAACCCCTTTCCCCTATCAAACTGGCTTGCAAGAATACATGATTACATGACATGTATTTTACTTATCCCTGTAGTTAGAAAAATTAAAATTATTGTGTTGCCCTTGTCTGACGGTGCATTATTCTTAAATTACAAACAGTACTCTATATCACTTTCCCAAAAGGTATGGAGAATAAAACAAATTAAAAAATTTTCTTAATTCACCAAAATTGAAAGTGTGATCTTAAGGAAGCACTTTCTTGTTAAATCCATTATACACTGAACCAGTTATCACCTAAAAGTACTGTTCAATTAATGTGAATCATTTTAACTTTAAAGCCTGTGGCTGACAAATAGAATTTTGCCTGTTGATTCTGAATGAATGATATGTTTAAATGGCATGAATCTAATATAATTAGTGGAAAATTTTGACAAATGCTTTAATTTCTAATTCATTAATAACAATAGTTTTGTATTTTCCTACAATTATTCCCTGACTGAGGCTGTTGGTGAAATTCCAATGGGTTGGATTTATGAATGTTTCTACACGGGGATCTTATAACTAGGGTTTTCCACTGATTTGTTGAATACAGGATAATTCATGCAATTAAATTTACTCTCTGATTGATGTATCTTGAATGAAATCTATGAGATTATATCATGCTTATCAAGCTAAGATGTCTGATCACAAAACTTAAGACCAAAGAAAATTGCCATTGTAAAATACATCACCTTAATTGGCCTGATCTTTGTATATTAAAACAGGTTGTGCTAATGAAATCAAATTCAAAATTAAAGTCCTTTAAATCATTGCCTTCTGGCTTATCAATAATTGGCTTCTTGTGAAAATACTGAAACCGATCCAAAATTATGCCTAAGTCATAAAAATACCCATACTACATGTACGAATAGTTTATATTTAAGTGTACTTGACTAGATAACCTTGGTACACTGGATCTTGAAATAATTAATCTTATTAATACATGTACATGTAAATACTCCCAAATCTGTTATACTCCTATGTCATGATAGCCCCATAGCAGCTCTCCCTAGTAAGTGCATAATACAATTTTCTACTCAACATCCTATCCAATTTATACTTTTCTCAAAGACTTCAATATTATTTCCAACCTTAGAGTCAGACACTAATTGTCTAGCAATAAAATTCCCCTTTATTCCCCAAAATTGAATGAATTGCATGTTTCTCCCCTATTTACGTGTTATGAATTTGTATGTCCTAAGTTAATTTCAGTAATATTTTCAACCCTGGTGTTTTAGTATTCTATCTGATGTAAATATTCCATGAACTTTAAGCTCTAACCAATAAAATAAAATTATTCAGAATAGCTTATATGAATTATTTTAAGTAAAACTACTTATGTTAAGAAATGCTTTAGCTGAAGACAGGCAATCCACTGATAAACTTAAAATTCAGATATGTGTAAAAAGGCAGACACACTTTTCAAGTAAACACAAGTATTAAGGCGCAATATTTTTACCAGTATAATTTGTTAATTGTGAAATCCCTTTTATTTAAAGTGGCTTTATTCATTAACCTTGACAGTAGTTGAGAGAATTAGAATAATTGATAGTACGTGATCCAGCTACTTTTTTCTGGGTCACACAGAACACCTACATACTTACCATAGCTAAAAGAAGAGAATTACTTATTTAAGCAACTGGTTATAGAATACAGCAGATCACGAATTGAGCAATGATTAGTCATTTTCCTTAATTTACAAATCTAATTCCCTAATTTACCCAAACCCCAGATAAATAAAATTATCAATTCCTTTATTTCTAATGGTTATAGCCTTAGAAGTGGAGAATGCGTGAACAAGAATAAAATATCCCTAAAATGCTAAAGCGAGTATCCTCGAGTCAGCTTATACTGTCAAATTTATTGTATGACTAATTAAACAAAGAAAAATAACTACCATATAGCTCATCAAGAGCAACTGAGCTACCTTTGATAGGCAATAAATTTGATGAAATCTATGTGATTGCCAAAAGGAACCAAGTGGCAATTAGTTATTATACACTCGACAAGCACTGAATTTAATTTCAAGAGTGCATTTTAAGTTCGAAATAAAGCATTGGCTTGTCCTGTTGGTTGATTGTGTTGTTTACTGTGGATGGCATAATTTCCGCCAAATAGGAAATAAGCTTCTTCTGCATGATAATAACATAAAGCCTGATTTATGGCCAACATTGCCCTTGTAACTTATAATATCTGATGTTTCCCTGTTAATCATCAAAGCTGTAACTGTTATAACTTTGCTTCTGAGACCCCCCCCCCTTTGTGTTTTAAACAAAATTCATGCACTTTAATGCAAAATGCATAAAAATACTGTTGATGTATACACTGAGAATGCTCAATTGAATAAAGCCTGCCAAAATTGATAGACACCGATTATAATGTTTTGATCAGTTTGACTGCTATATTAAGCCATTCTTTTTATATATGATTTTCATTTTTCAATTGATGCACGATTTATAATTAATTTAAAAACGTAATTAAAAATATTCCTTAATCTGGTATATGTTTGCTTGTTAAACTAAAACATAAACAAGTTTTAATACAAATTACGCCACACGTATGCCGACATAGCAAATTTTGGAAAATTCAATCCAAGAAAATCTCGCATTTTTCCAAAAAAGAATAATCCATCCATGCATCTAATCACCAAATCAGATATTTGCCGATAATATTCAATTAAATATTTTAGAAACAATCGTGATTGAAAGCATATTTTTTAAAATCTCTGTCTGCTACAAAATTCGTGTACCTTTCGTTTTTGGATCAAGAGCAAAGAGGGAGAATTTGAGATATCCCGATCCCGATCTAATTTATATTCTAGCTAACCCAACTCAAATAGCAGCAATAAAGTTTTCCTCATAAAATAAGTGCATCTATTCTTTAAATTAATAGATGCTATTAACCACCAGATTTAACTTATTTTCTTAGATACGGCATCTTTAGCTGTCAACTATCATTTGGCAAAGAAAAAATTCATACATTTTAGTTTTTTTGTGTAATATGACGCTACATGAAAAGAAATTTCGCCAACATCAGCAAACTTTCCAATATGTTCATATATGAAAACATAGCCAATGGCCAATAGCCAATGCCTATAGACTGTCTTGATATTATGATACTATCACAAGAAAACCAAAGAGGGAATTGGTGATATAATAAATTTGAGCGTGCGTAATTAAGTGAAGGAAGAACAACTTTCTATGGACATCGAAACATTGCCCTAGTTTGTAATTCCCTTGTTTTAATGATTAATCGCTATAAATATAAAAAACTACAAGTTTAAATTGATGATAGGATAAATTCAATGCACTAAAAGGATAAATTTGTAATAAATGAATTTAAAAGATACAATTGTGTCACAACGCTCACTTGGGTCCTGTTTGCACTACAGTTCCTTTTTCGCGTATGGCTCAATAAATTACTTGGGTCAAGTTAGTTATATTAATGTTAAATTTAATTTCAGCACTCGGGATAATAATGTCAACAATTAAGAATCATTTGAATCGGTGTTTTTATGTTTTATATTTAGTATATTGTTGCACAACACCACCATTCTAGATGACGGCGGTTTATTTTTAAGATCTTTCAGATACTTCTTCAGATATTTAATGAGTAATTCAGGCTGTAAAAAAAAATAAGCAAAAATATTCACAAGACATTTCCATGTTTTAATTGTTTTTCTCTTTTTTGTAAGTAACTGCAGAATAAGACGAAAACTTACTGCTTTGCATATTCTTTTCAAGATACAAACCTCATACAGACCTACTGTAAGTTCGTCGTATATTCCAGACTATAAAAGCAAATTGTATATGGTTAAATTTAAAATATGCAGCAGCTTACTTTTAAAAAATTATTTCTGTAAAACAAACTTAGAAACGTACATCAAGAAATTCATTCTCTCCTTGATCATCGCGTAACTTATCGCAGCTAGTCTCAATGTCTTCTGAACATGAATTCATGTGTTGTTTTTGAAGCAAATCTGTACAAGCATTTTTGTCTTTACAAGATGAGTTGTTGCTGTCAAGAACCTGTGAAAAAAATTAAAATACGTAAAAAATACAACTACAGGTGGAGTCTTGTCACTATGAATGTAAACGCGATAAAGAAATGCATGCATATAAGATTTACAAAAATTGACAACAGTGAGTGAAACTCCGAGGTCTTGCAATAAAAAAGTACCAAAGAGAAGGCCTCGTTACAAGAAATATAATGTAGTGGTACTTTATCATCAATATGATGCTAATTTTTGTTTAATAAAAAAGTAATAACTTTTAGAAAAGTGATAGAAAATTTTTTACAGACAAAAAGATTAACAGATAAGCAGAAAGGCAGCCAGTGGATGGAAAATAAAAGAGATTAATACCCCCGATTCTTCATTTAAGGGGGCATAAATTATTGATTTACGCATTTACAATGTGCTTGATTCGTTTTATTACCACTAAGTCTTTCCCCTTGTCAATGAAAATCTTGGTACTGGCTTCCTGAAAGAAAAAATAATTTGTAACAAAAATGCATGGTCTACTAGGTATTTTACTGTTTCTGATACGAGTTATGAAACAAGTGTGGTAGACTAAAAATCAATCATTTTTACCGTACTGCTGTTTTTCAGCACATCTTTTTCTCTTTCCCTGTAAAGAAATGACATTGTGTTTATTAAATGTTCATATTAAATATACTGTATAGGGGATTAACTTCACGGGTTGTAATTTTCGCGGTTTTCTCTCGTCGGACACGATCGCGGTTTCTTGAATTCGCTGAATTCTTAAGTTATAGAAGTCCCCCCCCCCTGTCTATATCCGTTTAATCCATACCATAGCTACATATGTAAACGACATTAATCATTCTGATGTCTTTATATCACAAAAACAGGTCAGGTTAATATAAATACTTAGACTTAATAAATAATTGACGATGAATTAAAACAGGTGCGGTTATCAAAAGTCATTGTCTGTAAGCGTTATTTGAATGACTTTTCTGTATGCTATTACAATGAGTGCATGTACACCCGACGATCTACAAAACAACGCGGCGAAAAACCACTGGACGGTAATAAATGTGTAGTGTATAGGTCGACGAAATAATGTCCTTCCAAATCTTCAGTAAGTTCGATATTTATTTGTATGATTTTTTAAAAATCAAAATGTCGATAAAAACTATAATATGCACGATAATGCAGGTAATGCACACACCGTGCGTGGTAACATATAAGCTACTTTTGTCGTCCAATAAAGCACATCAATTACTATTTGTATTTCGATATGAAAAAGGACCAAGAATACTAGAAAATGAAAAAAAGGTTACTTTACAAATTCTTTGTAGTACAATGTATATGAAGATGCAAACAAAAATGCATTCTTAATATTTATTTCATTAATTTAATTATCAATCATTTTTATTATCGTTTTATTATATATTACCAAAATGGAGATCCACTAGTACCTAGGTACCTAAAACGTGAAAGAAAAGTTGACAAAACACTTCGGGAATGAAATTCATGCAAATAAACAATATTTTGAAAATAAAAATAAAAACAAAAGCTGAAAGGACTGCGTAATACCCATGAAGTTAATGGGTTTTTTTTTCTAATAATTAATGAGGGCATCAAATGAAAAGAGTATTACGTGTAAGTAATGAAAGTTCTTGATCAGATTACATATATAGTTTTCAGCTAGATGTACTTAGTGTTTCTCCAATACATTTTGTCTCTCTAAGTTAAATATTTCTATGACGTTAAGAATGGTAGAGCTAGAATAATGAATAAAAGATGTTTTTCAAACATCCTCTGTACTGTAAAAGGTCCAAAAACAATGGCATTCACAATGACATTCTCAGTATATTTCATTAATTATCATGACATGTCTTTTATTTAATTTTACCAATTCTGAATTCCACAATCATCGATGAATCTGAAATGTAAACCATTTTATAGATTAGAACAAAAATGCAGAGACGAATGTGACCTTTAAAGTTGATGTTATTTCTTCAAATAAATGCAAACATTTAAGGAAAAGTGTATAAAATAATGAAAATTCGTTATATTATAGGTTTCTGCTACGTCAGATTTTATCTATCAAAAGAACAAGGTTCATTTTTGCCTTATTTGGTCCTGTGAATTTCCGAAAAACTGAAACTACAAAGTTTTTGTAAACAATGCGTTGAATATCACTTAGATCTTTGATGATTGCGTATCTATCAAAAATGACGTAATTTTCTGCCTAGTCAATGCATTATGACGTCACGAAATGCGTCAATTTCCCCAAATTCTGAAAAGGTAAAAAAAATCGGCCAATTTTTAAAGCTATTTTTCGATATTTAATGTAGAGCGCAACCTCTGATCTAAAATATACAACTAGTATATGAACTATTTCTGAGGATTAAAAGACATGTTTAATTTTTTAGATCAGAGAGTGCGCTCATATATTTTTTTCTTTACTGAAAGTACTCAATTATACCTGTTTACCTAAACATTGAAGAACATTGTAATTTCATAATGCCAGTTGTCCGAGACCTGGACGTTTAGGAGACAATTTTTAATAGGATATGCAAACATGGAGTCTCTATTTTATTTTGATGCTTCAAATAAACAATCAAGTATTAATGAACTAATTGGTATATCTACAGGGCCATTTTATGCATAAAGTGAACCGACTTCTTTCAATGCATTTGATATTGTTGTAGTAATATCAACTTTGGAGCTGTCACAATGTTTAAGATGTTATAACAAAGAAGATATCTCTGTGTATGAAATAAGTTCATTTATCTTTAATTTTTTCGAGCTTTGTTTCAATACATTTTTAAAGAAAGCAAACTTACCAGTAAATACTTTGAATTCTTTGTATCCCTTGCAAAAAAATAAAAAAAAAAACAAACACATGAGACATCAATGATATTGTAATAAAACAATTACATGTAAATAGTATAATGGTACTTCGAATTAAGTTGCCCAAAATATAATTTCGAAGAAAAATTTACCATCGGTGTTTAAATTTATAAAAGAATTTGAATTTTTGAGATTTTTTTATGTAGGAGAGATTAAAAAAAATCCTTCAAACATATTGTATGTAATTATTCAAGAAAATTTATTCACATATTCCTGTTCCTGGCATATTTGAAAATGGATTAGTACTAGATTATGAAATTAAGACATAATAACAATCAATAACAATTTATCTTAATTAAGCAGTTACTTGAAAATCAATGAATACTCCCCCCCCCCCCCCTACACACACACACAAAAAAGTGGTGAGAATTGGAGCAGAGGGATATTTCACCTTTGTAAAAAATCAAAACAAAAAATTAATATGACCTTTTTGCACTACATTTACAGTACCCGCAGTACCTTTACAGGATACACGATACGATAGGATACACGCACGATACTATAGGATACACGCACGATACGGTAGGATACACGCACGATAGGACAGGATACACGCACGATAGGATAAACGCAAAACACGAAAAACGCAAAACACGATACACGCAAAACACGATAAACGCAAAACACGATGGACCTGATAACCGATCTTCACGATAGGATAAACGCAAAACCTGATAGGATTGTTTCAAAATGCGGAACGTTTTCTGACAAGACGAAACGATTATTTTGTTTAGTTACTACAATATTTTAAATGAAGTACTTGCAAAGCATCAAATCTAAATTATAAAGTACGTTTAATTACTATAATAAACAAAATTGAGATCAGTGGTAATTTTACAAAAATTATGTGCCGTATTTCACGGGTACTATTATAAATTAATGAATCACTATAAATTTATAGATTTCTTATTTATGGAAAAAATATACATTTGTACCTAATAAATTTATCTACAAATACTAAATTATTTCATGGAAGAAATTTACGCAATAAATTAAATATTTGTATTTAATGTATAAAGCTTACAATCTGCGGTGTATCCAAAAATCGCAATTAAATATTAAAATCCTAGGGAAAAAATACATGTAGAAGACCGGCCGAAAGACAGGTCCAAAGAAATCAGCTTTAAAGAAATATATAGTTCAAGAAAATTTATTTCCTGAGTAGAAATCAGATAATTGTTAATATAATAGCGCTCTGCATTAATACATTAAACTAGCTGTGTCAACAGATATGAATCTGCTACAACTGCACATGTACGTGTACATTTACGCTGAGCTCTAACTTATGTTCATGTACTTAAAACCTCATATTAATTAACGAACATTAAATGACTTTTTTTCTTTACAATAGAAAACACAAAAATTTAGAAACAAATATTAAAAGGGTGAAATGCGACTTTTCCGACTAAATAATTATAAATCATTGCTACTAAACTGTTTCTAATGAATTATTAAACCCTGAAAATTATTTTAGACTTACCCGGTAATCTAATATACAGTGTAAGCTGTTCAAAGTCATCATGTTTTTTCCTGTTTATTATTTTTAGAATTAATGTAAAACTTCTATTTTATATTAACTGCCATGCATGGTGTGATGAATTGGGTATAGCATTTTCCTGCATTACATTTTATAATTTTGATATAATTCGTTTTTAGATTTAGACATATTAAGAAATTTAACTAATTAGATAGTGATAAAAATGAATTTTAAAAAAATGTACCTATACGGAGAAAATATGTATAAAAGTTATCTGGATCAATGTCTTAAATCCTTCGTTATTATTTTTTTAATCAAGATTTTAAATAGTTGTGCATACGTGTACATGCAGATCAGAGGCGAAAACACATTCCTGATATTACCTGACGATTGATCGGGAGAAAAAAAATGAATAATTATTGCATTTAAAAAAGATACATAAAAATCCTCTGTTAATTATCATTAAAATTTTCCGTGACTTACGGAAAATAATCCTCTAGTGACTCAATTCCATGAATTAAAAAAAAAAACAATAGGGAATCGATTATTTCATTTTCAAAAATTAATTTTGATTATCTGCTTGTCTATGATACGATTATTTTCTTAATGTAATCTATCATTAATTGTTTAATTCATTAATTATATTATTTAGATATTTATTCTTTTCCCTCCACGCTTTAATATTTCTTTTAATGGTGAAAAACTAAGGAATTAAACTATCTTTTCTTTTTCTTGGTAAAAATAATCTTATTTTAGTTAACAAAACGAAAAAGAAAATCGGAATACCTCGGTAGCTTCTTCCTGTAGTAAAGATAAAAATTGAGGGTTTCCGAATATACACGATAAACGCAAAACACGATACACGATAGAACCTGATAAACGATCTACTCGATAAACGCAAAACACGATAAAGGGAAAACACATATAGAAAACGCAAAACACGATACACGGAAAACACGATACGATAGGATACGATAGGATACACGCACGATACGATAGCAGAGTATTCAGAAAATTAAATAAGAAATGGGAATACGTGACGTTAATTTTTAGAAATTACTGAAATAGTGCTAATTTTAAGATTAAATTGGACTATTTTTTCAAGAACTTTCACGATATATTTGATATCATTTGCCAAATATGTTGGTTAATTTAATATATAATTGAGGACCAGCATAGAACAAATTTCACAGCACAATACTACCGGGTACTCTTCCGCATGCTTCATGTAAAAAAATAGGAACCCAATATTTACAATACTGAATATTTAAAATACTGAATACTTCGAAGAGGAAGATTTATCATTTTCTTCTAAAAAAAAATAAAACTTCTGTTTTAGAATAAATTTCCTCACTGAATGCTCAACCCTACAGGACACCTGATCCAACCATTGATGTTTTGATGGTCCGTGTTTGCTCTGATCATATTTTGTATTGTTTTATGGACTTATGATATCTAAAACTGTTCGTTATCTCCATATGTTTCATTGGTATGGTATTCTATCTTGGGTTTTTAATTGAAAATAGTTAAACTAGCAATATATGATCCAAAAATATTGAAAGAACTAAACATTTTCAAGATATTTTTTAAAAAGAGGTCAATATAAAAATCTGCTTAAAAGCTAAAGAGCGATTATGTTTTATTTTTGTACAAGAACTTAAGTTGATATGTACACTTGCAGTATACATAATTTTACTTCATAATTTTGCTTATATTTGGTATTATGAGATTATTTGTTGAAACCACCTATGAATAGAAAATGTGTATTCCAAATGTTGTTTGCATATATGTGGCGTCGGTAGTCCAGTGGTTAAGGTGCCGGACTCCAAACCGAAAGGTTGTGAGTTCGAATCCTGGCCGCGACAAGCCAATGTTGTGTCCTTGGGAAAGGCACTTTACACGAATTTCCTCACTCCACCCAAGTGTAAAAGGGGTACCTGGCAATAGACAGTGAAAGATATTGTCAGAATGTTAGTGTTCTAGCGCTGATAACGGCAGCTTGCACTGAGAAAGATTCTGGATTGTTAAGGTCTGTTGGGGTAATAATGCATTGTAAAGCGCTTTGAGTAGCATTCATGCTAGAAAGGCGCTATATAAATACGATCAATATTATATATGAAACAGCGTTTCCATTAATAACACAAGCATTAAACGGACTGTAAGCAGACTTTGATATATTAATCGCAAAAAATAGTGGTACAAAATATTAATATAAAAAAATGTATAAAGAAAAACAAGCTTGTTGTGTCTGACAAAAATTGGTGTTTCCGTGGCACGTACACAGGGGGAATAACCTAGGGTCAGAAAAAATACCGGAAAACATTTGTGTAATCTTTGGGTTTCAATATGGTTTCCACAGAGATTACCAAAAGGGGAATGCATTTTTTTCTTTTAGTGAAAAGTCTGAAAATAAAGGAAAAGTGGAATAAATTAGATTCATTGTAGCTTTCTCTCTTGACATTTTCTTGCTTTTCAATCGCCCGTAAGCAATTTTGTAATTGTCTTTTAGAGAAACTTTACCGGTAAATGCAATAATGCATATACTGTAGAAGTACTTTTTCCGTGTGTTATTAATTTACGCAAAAATTTGTCCAAGCGTACTTAATATAAATGTAAGGCATATAGTTACAATCCAGAAAATCCGCTAAATTTTCTGCCCGCGGATAAAACATAAATTGAGATTCCGCGGAATTATGACCCCATGGAAAAAAGTACGTCTACAGTATGTAAGCCCATATTTATAAAAAAAAATCATTTGTATTATTTGTATTATTTTACCTTTTCTAATTTCTCGTTAACATGATCCTCATCTAATAGCTCAAAAAAGTCTAGCTCATGTTCATCTCCAAAAGTCTCACTTTCTTCCATTTTGATTTGTTTTCTTAAGGAACACGAATATACTTTACTGGAATATAATAATACATCCTAATAATTGATCTAACAATTAACTTAAGTAATTAAAATTTTGCACAGAAGATAAATGTATTTTTAAAACTTCTCTTATTACAGTTAATTTAGAAAATTTTTTTCTCTTATTAGGGTTAAAAAATTTAAATCAATTAGGTATTGTGTGTTACAAATCCCTCTATATACATGCTCTAAGATGTCAAATTTTACCTCATAATAAACCATTGGTTATTTATACCAATTTTTTAGGTAAACTGTTGGCATCAAATGTATAATTGACCAAAATATGTATCTACCTATTCTTAAACACATGTGTATAAGTATTTGCGACTTAAAACGAAAGTAGGAAAATTCTACCCACAATATATACCAATTATGACATTTATTTATAAACATTTGTTTTTTTTTTTTTTTTTTTGTTTGTTTGTTTTTGTCTTTTCAAGTTTTCTCCAAAGAGGTATCCATAAACATTCATGCTGTATATATTGTACATACTGTTAAAAAACACCATGCATCTGTCATGTCCAGTTCTCAGCCCTGTCCTTGTGTCTAGCAACGACGTAATTTCATCCGTGGACTGCAAAAACTGTATCTTTATATTTCATGAATATAACATTTCTGCAGAAAATGTTTTCATTTTTTTTAATTTCAAGGGGAAAAACTAAACTCAGCTTCTAGATTAAAGCCAGTAGACTAAGCTTTACTACAATAGGAAAAAATTAAAAAAAAAAAAATTTATTTACTCCGGAAAAAAAAAAAACAAGCTTACCTTAATTAATTCCCTTGTTGCTTGAACGGATGCAAAACCTTGCATAACAAAAAACCTATATAACCGATCAATAAATTTAAAGTAATAGGTGCAGTAAACCTTGCCGTACGGCAAGCTTGTTCGCAATCACAAATTGTATGCTTGGATAACCAGAAACATTAACGCCCATACAACAAATATAAAATAAAGATATAGACCCATGAAAAGCACGAAGTTATCAACAAAGCACGTGTTTAACAAAATTTTTCATCCTCCTTGTTTAAAGAATGTTTAATACATGTATATGCATTATTGTTTTATTATACTATGTTCACAAGACAAGTCCTAAGCTAATGATTTACATACGAGGGGTGATCAAAAAGTTCGCAAACTATATCTCTATATTTACAGAACCACAATTTAGATCAAAATGAAATTTGGCATACATAGAGTCAGACGATGTTCTATAAATAGCTTATGTAATAAACCGTTTTGCTCCATGTTTGTTTCGTCACAATGTGAAAATAATGTCGGTATGTAGATCACTTGTGACAAAAAATGTTTGACTAAATCGTATTAGAGAAACGAACGAACTGTAAAGTTAAACGTATATCTAGGAAATTCATTGCAGAAGCTTATGAATTTGTACACGGTTTATGAAAACAGAATACTTGCCAGAAGTTTTGTCATTATTTGGATTTATTGTTTTAGTGAAGGAAAGGAGTCGTTTAGAAATGATGTTTGTTCTGTTGACCACTTAAAGCAAGCTGGGGGAAAACGTGTCCTTCGATAAGCAATTTGATATGAAAGATTACTAACTTACAGTTAGAAAAATAGTTGTATCTTTACAATAATATAATTATTAAATCCCTTAAATTTTGTTTAACATTAAATAAATCAGATATAATAAAAAGAAGGCACCCACACTTTATCCTCATTGAATAAACGACGCTCAAATGACAGAAGACTTGGTTTTGATGATCACCATGCTCATTCTGGAAGAGGATGTCATTATCCATCCATAATATTGCCGAGATTTGGCCATTTTTGACAAATGAACTGTCTCTGTTGTTCAAAATAACGTGCATGGAAAAATATTAGAGTCGGAAAAATCGTCAAGCTTCTGTATCAGAACGCTAAGGAGCATGTCACTTGACCACCTATATCACGAGACCCGAGCATGGACAGAACTGTTACAGATGGCCACTATACTTGGAGAGGACTATTTTGAAAAACTTTCACCACTGCAACCCTATATCATTTCTTTTTTTTTCGTTTTTTTGGAAGTTATTTAATTAGTTTGCGAACTCTTTGATCACCCGTCGTATTTATGTGTTAATATATTTATGCAGGCAATGTTTTCTTTTTCGTGTATGCATAAATGCCTTCATTAGTTAGATGCAGATATAAATCTGAAAACGCAAATAATATTTGCTGAGTTAATTATTTTTGGTTCTGATTTTTGATGGAAAAATTTATTGGTCGTAAATATATTATAGATTTTTGTTATGGATCATGAAAACCTGGAAACGATTTCCATCTTAATTTTTTTTATAGAATATCTTTTTCACAAGATGATTAAATGTGGTTGTCTTTACATTTTACGCTCCAAGAATAGGCATACTGTCATCAAAATACATTTTAAAACTTAGAAATATTTTTTCCCTGAATAAGGTCATTTTTCAAAGAAAATCATTATGAAAAATTCTTAATCACAGAACATAAAATCATACACATGTATTAAAATAAATGTCAAAACATCTTAATACAAATTTAAAGTACAGCTAAAATATAGATATCGATAAATAAACCTTATGTCAAAGATCTAAATACATATAAATGGAAGGCTTAAATGTAGATACAGATAAAAAATCCTTGTGAATCGATTAATAGTTACTCGTATTTTTAGTGATAAAGTGTAAATTTGAGACTTGCTTTTGTTATGAAAAAGGGTGAAGATAATTGACAATGATCATTCTCAATAAAGTTTAAAACAATATGAATCTATGAACATGGCATGGACGCGACCTCTAGAAATTTCAGGGGTAGGATTACATGACTAGTAGTAGTTAGACTCCTATGACAGATCACACCTCGCCGTCAGCTTTATGTATTGATCAAATAAACGAAAATTTCGTATATGTTAAATTTTCTTACCTCTTTATAAAAAAGTAAACGATAGTAAAACTTTTTATACTTTACTAAAAATTTGACTCTCAAACCTATTTCGAGATTTCAAAGTTTAGAATCTTCAAATTTCGATATTTTGTATATGAGATGTATAATTTGCAAACTAAAACAGGATTTAAAATAGTCACCAGTTTATGCAAAAATGGATTTTATTAGATACACAGTTTACAGAAGGAATTTACAAACACTGCGAGACACGTTTGGACGTCGTCAGTGGTGTGCCGACAGCTGTTATGATAGATATGTTAAAATGTGTTGGATCGAAAAGTAAAAAAAGAGGTTCTCAATGTCAATATGTAATCAAAATTCTGTGAAAGTTTCATCAAATTTCATTTAGTGGTGTGAGAAGATTTGCGATAATAAAATGGGTAACCGAAAGCGTAACAGACAGTCGGACGTACAGCTAGACGGACGGACGGACATACCGATTACTACATACCCTTCCGCTTTTCAAGCGGGGAGTATAAAAAATACAGACGCCAGAGGACAAATTCAAGAGCTGCTAATCAATTGTGTTTTTAAAGACCTTTAAAGGAACAGTACTTAGTGCATTAATTGACCATACAAGATCTATAAAGACAAATCACGGTTGTCTATTATAAAGTAATTTAAAAGGTAAAAAAAATCAATATCGCATGTAATTTCATTCGATTCTATAATCTGGCGTTTTAATATTTTCGCAGTAGGGGAAAAATAAAGTAACACAAATTATTCTCACATTACGAAATTAGTAGAGAGAAACGGGTCATGTAACACGTCCTGTAAAAGGGTTTTCACATATATAGTATTATAGGGAAAGTAATCCCATGGTTTAGCACATTTTAATTATTTACTATGGAATCATTATATTTCGTGATGGCTCAATTTGCATAGAATTCTTGGGTACCTCTTATCTTCAAAAAAAAAAAATTCAGAAATTAGAGTAACAAAGTCATATATCTAAATAAAAATGGGTCCATTTCAATTATTTAACAGTCTTTACTACTGCCGATTATGAAAAACCAACCTGTATCCAGTACTACATGTAAATTATGCACATCATTATAATTACAAGTTGATAAGATGTACTTAAAAGATCCTCACTCACTTCATTAACATAGAAGATTAAAGTACTTTATGAACGACAGACCTCATGATCCATTTACTATATTGACTGGCTGCAATCTCCATCCTTCAATCTGTAAACACCTAGAACCATCTTGATTCTGTTTAAAAAGGGACATCTTACGCGACCTTTATTGCTTATACATCCAAATTGACACTTTTTAAAAAGCAGTCATAATAATTTCTGCTAATTTATCATTCCATCAATATATAAATTTTTGGAAAAGTTTTAAAGTAACCAAAGCCACGTTTTTTATCAAATTAAACAGCAGGTTAAGACTTCAAACATACAGATCATATTGTAGATCAGTCTTTAATTCTATTTTTAATTTCTAGATTTGAAGCAGCCAATCAAATTCGTTTACCCATGACTGATTATTGATATAACAGAATTCTTATTTTGTGTCTAAACATGGTGGTACAATGTATACTCATTCACGGATTTATTAAACCCTCCGCAGCGCCATAGGAAAATCTTGAAATCACCTTTTCCTCGGTTAGCAACAATTAGTCGGTTCTAAAGCTAGTGTGACAAATTTGTAAGTAAACTCGTAGAGTATTTATTTTCTATCCAAACCAAATCAAGTCTTATAATCCCTTGAATAACAATTCAATCTTTTTTTGTACATGCACATCCCCTTGCAATCTTATTTGTTTTTGTTGGAAAATAAAAGATCACGTTTTTTTACGTTCTAGGTTTTTTAAAGACAAAAAGATGTTGATTGCGCAATTTTTAAGATTGCTATCATTCAAATCTAAACAATTTCCTGATATATAAATATGTCATGGGGGGTCTGCGTTGGTGTGTTTTTAAACAGTATTTCTATCTCGTCCTTCTTTCCTTTTCTCATCATATCGAGCCTTTTTTTTTTTTTTTTTATAAAAAAGCACTCTTAAGTCACCCGTATTCAAGGCTGTGCTGTGTGTATTTATAATTTAAACAATTTAAACCTGTTATAATCTATTCTATTTTTATCGCTTGTCAATTTACCCTCAATAAAAGCTACATGACAAAAGCGAAACCAGATACGTGTGGCCTTGTTGAAATACTAAAATTCTTAAATTGAATAATTTTTTTTTATAAATGTCAGCATTTTTGTGTTGGACGGGTATATTTCAGAGTAATGTTTTTGCATCCTACATTTATAACGAAAGTTAAGGGAAAATCTATTTTTCATAACTTTAAAAATGAGCTACAAGCATTTTCAAATGAAAAATGTCAGTGAGTATATTATATCTACTCTTATGTCATATATTAAATATCATTCAAAAGAATTGATTAAATATTTTGCTGGAAATAGATGCACGAAAAGATTGTGGAATTGATAAAGAGGCTAATTACGAGTACTAATTTTCAGTTAATTGTAATAATATTGTATAATTTAATACATGTAACATTAATAATCACACCCCAAAAAAGAAACCACTGCATGCAGTTTGAATCTGTTTAGATGATTGATTTGTAATGTTTGGTAAAATTTTACTTTCTCTAAATTGTTTTATGCACACTTAGTATACAAAACATAAACTGTAAGTAAAATGAAAGCCAAAATAAAAATATTTTAATTAATTTCAGAACTTCAAAAATAGAGATTCGATTGTAAAAGTACCTTGGTTTCTAAAAAAAATCTTTTTATTCATTTAGCTATATAAAGGATACAATGAAAAATGGCAACTTCTTCAAAAGACATCAACTTGTACAAACTGATTTGTATTTTCATGCATCCTGGTACAGAGGCTGTGATAAAGAAGCTGAACCTGAAGATTTCTAATAAATATGCTTCTTTTCCTAACTTTCTGGATGGAAGAAAGCATGATTTGTTCCATCTCTGCTACAAATTCACTTGCTGTTTGTGTACGAACAATTTGGCAAAGTTTCCGCGGGTTAAAGGATTCGATAAGTTTCACTGGCAGAAACTCTATATTCAAAGAAAAGCAACATGCAGTCATGGGGTAAAAGACTGTTCCTGTTTGTATTTTGCAATGCCTCAAATACAAGAAAACGATCTTGATCTCTCTTTGGCAATTTTTCTACTTCTAAATCTTTTCCCACTCCCTGAAGGAGAAAAACAAGACTTGATAAATTTACGACATTATAGAAACGAGTATTATGGCCATCTTAGCTCAGCCACAGCAAAGCTCGAAGGAGATTGCTTTCATAAGATGTTTAATGACACGGCATCTACCATAGAAAGTATAGCATATTCCTGTGGACCAGACATATACAGGAAGATTTCAGAACAAATTCAGGAAATAGAAGACACTTCTGCACACGATATTTGTAAACACACAATTCAAATGCTTCAGCATTTCAGGGAAGTGACGCGTGAACAGTTGATCGATATTGCGACTGAGCAGTTCAGAAAACTTACTGAGGAGTTGAAAAAAGAATTTATATTGGTATGTATTATCAAAAGGTAGATGCATACAGTACAGATCATTTGATAGAATTGTATAAGCTTATCACATCTTGTTGAATTTTTCCTCTATTTGTAACGACCATAGATTTTACAATATATACTATGGTATCATAGGGTTGCCAGTGATACAATAATGTATTGCAGATACACAAAAGAAACGCAATGAACAACTGCAGATGCAATGAAAACTCGCAATCTAATCGGAGTAAAGGTAAGTCATGCTTTATACATGTACCACTGAATGGAGAGAATCAAAAATCAAAGCATAGATAAAAAATATAAATTTCCAATTTAAAGAGAACCGGACATTAAGAAAACAACATGATGTTTATCCAACAGAAAACAGGAACAAATTTTGAATATGAAAAAACAGCTTGAGTTTTGAACTAAAGTAAAAATCGTGTTCTTATCTATACGAATGCGAAAAAAATGAGATTCAGTTCATAAAAATAATGGTTCATCAATGGTTTAACAAATGGTTTGACAAATAACAAAATCTTCATAAATTATTATTATACATTTATCATATAGTAACAAAAATGCACTAAGAAATGATGTTTATCGTAGATAATGATGAGTTCCATGAGACCCATATTTTACACCTGCTTTCAATGGTGATTTAGAGGAAGGATTCTTCAGAATTAAACTTTGTTGTTTACTTTCTGGTTCATATAAAAGTAAATCCATGATATATATGTCCGTTTCATAACATATAATGATTCTATTCATGACTAAATCTCTTTCTTTTGCATATTTGCTTACGTAAGACCGACACACATTCACTCTCAACCTCATTTGTTCTGGCAAGAGAAAACGAGGGACTCACCTTGCACAAACTCCCTGCATATTAAGCTTACTTGTTGAAATCTAATGTTCCATAAGACAGACTAAGATCCTCAGTTTTTTCCCTAATTGTAACTCGGCGATCTTTCATCTCATTCTGTTCAACCTCAGATACTAGTACGTTTCTATTTTCCTTCTATAAGACTTCCATCCACTTTCTTATGGTACATTTTGTAAGCCCACTTTGTCCATGAATTTTATATTAATCATATTATATTTCTTTGAAAGTTTTAACGAGTTTTACTTAATTTTTTGTTATGGTATTCTGCTTAAATACGATTAACTGATCCATCCTCGACAAAGTCGTCTTTTAATTTACGTGGTTAGATAGATAAAGAAATAGTTACAAGAAATTTTGATAACCATTTTTACTTTATGAAACAAGCATATAGATAATATTTTGTTTGCAAATAATGAGCTAATGGATAAATTACCCCCCCCCCCCCCCCCCGAAAAAAAACATTCATACATGTACATAAGATTTTTTTCTTTTTTAACTTTCATTTGATCCATAAATGTGAATTTATTTTGCATTTTGCTTTCAAGAGAAAAACAATGAACAAATTAATGATATTTTGGATTGTTATGGATTGAGAAAAAATCTTGTTAATTTTATGTCTTTTTCAAAAAAGAGGATTCAGTTGATCATTCTAACAATGAAGAGAAATGCTTACATAAAGTTTTAAGGAAGAAGTTCGAAAACATGAAGCAAAAAGGTAACTTTATATTCCATACAAAATGTTGTACATGTAGGAAATTTAAATTTCACGTCTCTTATTTAATACTCTTGTACTTTTGTTTTATTTATTCAAACAACTTTGTTTGCAACTCTTATACTTTTTTCAGACAAGAAATTTAAATCCATTAATTGTGTTGAACAACAGCAGCCAAACAGAGTGTCTATATGTAAGCGTTATAGCAGCAAAACATTACCCTCAATAAAATGCAACGGTTGCGAATATACAGGTAAATATATATGTCTATTTCATACATGGATTCTTTAAAAATTAAATAGGGTAAAATCGTATTTATTTAGCAGTTTGAGGGAAAATATTAGTTCATGGGAATTGAATTTCATGAAGAATTGTTGAATAGAAATATCTGTGAAAAATTACATTTAAATGTCATATTTAAAAGAATGTCATCAGTCTAGTTTAAAGTCATCATTTCATTGATTATATTGTCGATATAATGACCTAGTCAGCAATTATAATTTATCAGTGAGTCAAATAATAACTGACGTTTCATACTTGTTGTTAGTCCATTATGTATACACTGAATTGGTGACGGTTTTCCGTTATTTCCCGATCATGACAAGGACCACATGACAGGGGATTCTCTTGCCTCCATTAATTGCATCCGATTCCTCTTCTGATGTTTTGGAGGTCCTTCTTTGCTCTGCTCCTATATCATACAGTGTATGGACTTTTGATCTTGAATACTGTTTGTTATCTTCATATGTTTCATTAATAGCGCACATATATTAGTGGGTCTCAAGCACCTCGAAAATTACCCCCATGGAAACTTGTGATTTCACAGTAGATAGTATGTAAGATGAAGCCTAATTGATAAATCAAATAATGAATTGAGTGAGCTTTATGATTCTGTTTCTGCAATGCGTAACAAAAAAAAAATACTTTTATACTAGTTCTGTACTTATATACTAGTTTTGGTGAAAAATCATACAGTCATTTTTCTCGATCTTTCCTCATGAAATGAATGGAAAAAATTATGATATTTCGTAAGTTTTTTGGTCAATTTATTGACATATCAGAAATATATCTTCTATCATAGAAGTCAAATGCTGACTGGCGTTTTATTCCAATTTTAAAGTAAATATATATGAATTGAATTATTACGCATTTTTCGATCATGACATTGAACCTACTGATGGTATAACTATATAGTTGACAGAGGATTCTCATTCCTGCATTGCACCTGATCTTATCTCTAATGTTTTAGAGGTCTGGTTTTGCTCTGGTTGTAGTGTTTGAATGGACATATGAACTTAAGTACAATGTATGACATATCTGACTATAACGAACAGTAGTCTAGGTCCATTAAACAATACAAATTTGGAGCAGATCAAACGCATAAGTCAAAAACACTAAATGTTGGATCAGGTGTAATGGAGGAGTGAGCATCCCTGCCGATCAATCACTCCCACGGTATTTTTTTTTCATATCTAATTTCAACGGATTCTTTAAGATACGCTCTTTTAATGTACATAGAAAAAACTGAAATACAATTCAAATTAATTAACACTTTTAATTCACTTCAATTCAAGCTCAGTGTATACTGTCGAAAAGATGAAATGACTATTCGGTAACTAAATATAACTTTTCCTGACATTTATTCTACATTTAAGTTAAGAGATAATTATTTTCTTTCATCTGATGGACGTGGAGACCGGTCCTTCAGATGAGACCGTATAAACCGAGGCCCCGTGTCGCAGTAGGTGCTGGCACGAAAAAGATCCCTCCCTGCTCAATGGACCTTAGTGCCGAGTATAGAAAAAAATTTGCAGCTCTCCACCGGCAAATGGTGGCGTCTCCATATGAGTAAATTCTCGAGAGGGACGTTAAACAATATACAATCAATCATCTGATGGAAGGAGGGAAAACATTTAAGGAGGCTGGGGGGTACAACAAAATCACAAAAAAATAATTAACACCAGATATAACTTATATTTTTATATATGATATCTTTAACTGTCAACTATCATTCATTCATATTGATTTTAAAATTTGATCATTTTTGCATATATTTATATGGAGCTCTTCTTCTAAAGGAGATAGAAATACATGTAGTCCAAAATGGCCACGACCACCCAGTCTCTTTAAATGCACAAAATGGAAAGAGGAGATCTGGTTTTCATAAAAAAAATCATTACGTAAAATTTAAATGCCTAAGCTCAATTTTTTTCTCTTTATAAAGATTTAGATTAATATCTCGTTGTTTTGGTGCTTCTTGTTGTCAAGCTTTAAACGCAGCATTGTTTAGGCTTGAATAAGGGGGCGGGGACTAAATTAAACGGGAAACATTTACTGTGTCGTGACACAAAACTGTGACTTTTATGTATTTCTCATGTTACCTGAAAATGAAATAGTTTGCAAATTTAAACTGTATAAGAATAATAAACAACAATAAAACTTATCAATGCATTTTAAAAACTTGCTAGATAGATCCCATGTAGTTGTTTATAGACAAAGCCCTGATCGCGATGAACTTGTAAACATGCCGTCATTTTGGTAAAAATTTCATGTATTTCATGTGCTGTGAGAGGCATATTAAGGAATTTTTTAACAATGAAAAATGCGTTTTATTATTAAACAGAGAATTATTTACAGGTTTAAAATAGTCGATTAATATCAATGCATATCCTTTGTCTAGTGCGATTATTAATTACTCATCAAGAGAATGTATTTTATAAATAATGTCGTGTTTTTATGTACAGGTTACGTATATTTTACATGGAGATGACTCATAAAATCGTACTTTCGCAAATGCATACACTAAATAGATCTTAACCATTTTTTGAAGATAGATAAAGGATATTTTTCTTTATTTGAAAAGTGCTGCTGCTTTCTTTAAATCTAGGGCTTGATTTTATAAGTACACAAAATATCTGGTAAAAGTCAAAGACATTTCGACATAGGCTTATTTACCTGAAAATTAAAGTATTAAAACGCAAATTCTATTCAAAGCAGCAGCACTTTTTAGGAACTACAAAGTATGCAGAAACAATTAATAACTTGAATTTTTAATTCAACTAGGGTATGCCCTTGCGATATTAAAATTTGTTCCTGACCTACATTCAGTACATGAACTATGCATTCATCACGTGACTGTCTAGCAATGGGACCAAACTTCATACAGTACAGAATGAGTTATACTATGCTATTTCCATAAGTATTTGTGTTCTGTGATAATAAAATATCTTAATTAAAATAAATTCAGTTTTAAAAAGGTCCCCCTTTTTGCATGCCTATTTTTCGTTGATTTCTCATAGTAGACCTTACCAGTGCTGCGAAGGCAAAGATTTTTTTACCGGGTGGTAAATTCCAGGTGAGGGAGGAGCTTCCCAGCAGGCACACAACATTGAATAAACTTTGAATCAACATTGTTTTTCTGTGTTGATTCAACATTGATTTGATGTTATATTTTGAAGATTTGTATCAACGTTGAACAGGTCTGGACGATTTCTAAATATGGAAGTCAAGAACGATAACCGAAAGTTGCTATAAATGTACATCAAGTACACGTAATTATTTTTCTGTCCAATCAGACAACAGCATTTTTACACACCCCAAAACATATTTTAAAAGAACAAAAAGATAACACGTGCTTTTGTTTTTTTCCTCAAAAAGATTTTTTTAACAAAAAATCTGTAGAAGTAAGATGAAAACTTTTGAAGAATAAGGTATTCCCCACATTTTTACCGTGAACAACCTTGACATTTTTATCTCGGTAAAGAAAAAAAAATAATGCACAATAGAATGTAATCGTTTACAGAGGTATAGATCGCACCAGCAAGTTTTTATCAAGTTCAATTATAACATTTACCAGAATATATTATATGACGGTAAATATAATTTTGCTTAGCCGTCCGATTTTCATCGATTTTCATCGATTATGCTTAAATTCCAGTGTATAGATCAACTCACACAAGTGTTTATCGCGTGGAGTATACACATATAGTTTTGCATTATCACGGGTTTCTTAAGAGCCGAATACTTAGCTATGCAGACTTTAAATGGGCATAAGGAAAGGCGTTTAACGTGGAGAAAAGAGAATCCTGTAATCATACACGAATGCGTTTTATCCCATTATCTTGCCTCGCATATCAGAAACTGCATGGACTACTACTGTAAGTAGTGTTGTGTAATGAACACTCAAAAATAATAACGACTGTTATCTTTTCGATAAAATGTCAGGCTCTAAAAACTGAAAATTTACCGTATTTATATCAATTTTTTAACGTACGTAAACTTTTGAGATTGCTAACTCCTAGATACAGATTTTTTTAATCCCACTTGAAACGTATTCCAAGCTCTCAGGTCGTGTTTGTTCACGGTAGAATTGTCATAAATATTATATTATTCCCAAATTCACATAAAGTTTACAAAAAGTTTGTTTTAAAAAAATCTTTTGAGCAAAAAACTTAAAAACCACGTGTTTTATTTATTCTCTCATGGGTTTGTCTTAATGCTGTTATCTGATTGGTCAGAAGGATTAGTGCCTTGTTTATTCTGTGTATAAATAACAATTCACGGTTATCGTTCTTGACTTCCTTATTTAGAAATCGTCCAGACCTGTTGAAGTCTTAACATTGCATTAACATTGATAATCAACGTTGATTATATGTTGAAAAACAGTTGATTCAACATTTATTTAATTACTTTATTTATTTTGGAAAGGGGGGTGTTATATAGTAATACATGTATTATATTTAATTAAATTTCAACCGTTTTATTGCACGTTTGCTAAAATGCCTTCATAATTGTTGAAGGGATAGCAACCCCTCTGATAAGACAGATAACTTTCAAAGTACAAATTATTAATACTACTCGCAGTTTTCTTAGTCATTTTATTTTTAGACCTCTGAGTAGTCAATTTGATCAGGACCAACATATGAGATAAACATTACTTTCTATTTCTTTTGCAAATTTCTTTATAATTGCTTTATTATATTTAACAATAAAACATTTAAATCCAACATCAAATGCATTATAAATTGAATACGTTGTATCTTTTTAAGGTGAATTTTATAGCTGAGGGTCGGTACCCATTAAATGAAAACATACGGTATATCTCTAGATGAAAAAAATATATATATTGTAAACAGAAAGTGTTTAATTTCCTATCAATCATTAATTGTGTTACAATAATTTTCACCAAAATGCATTTTATAATTAATCATGTAACAAAACCCGAGCATTCACAATCATTTGTATTTTCACATGTGGTCATGAAATAGCCCAGAACACGAAACCATTCCAAGGTAATGTGGTAAATCTTATACGGTTCAACTTTTGATGAACCAGATATGCATTTCGACAAATTATGTCTCTTCAATGATACTTGTACTCTGACATGCCGAAATGTTTTCTTTAAGGAGTATTTTTTTAATTAGATATTGGTGTTGAGTTCAAGGTGTTGTATTATGCTGTCTTTTTGAATAATATTTTTCGGATGTCCTACTGCGTATCCTCTTAATCCGTATTCTGGCAAATTCGTACTGAATTTATATTTATCATTGAATGTGTAAAATTTATATATTTACCATCCTTGTTAGTTTTAATAGTTAGTAATGATATGCGGTAGTGCAACTTTGTCAAGTCCTACGTCGTTATGGTCCGACAGTGCTTTAGTCCGACACTATCATAGTCCAAAATTCCTATCAGAGAAAAATAGGATTGGCCCGCTCAGCAAGATCCGACGTTGAATCATTGTTGGCAATTCAACTCAATTTGAATTCAATGATGATTCAACGTTAAATTTTCAACGTTGAAACGTCAACGTTGAATCAACATTGTACCTAGATTTATCAACGTCTAAACCCAACTTCAATTAATATTCAACGTTTAAACAACGTTGTGTGCCTGCTGGGTTATTTTGTAGAGATGTGAATGCCTTGGGTCTAGCAGTCTACCTCTGGACATCTGTCCCCTAACCTCTATACAAAGGAAGTGATTTAATACACAGTGAAATACCCTAAGTGTCAAACTTTACCTGAGTTGGGGATTTCGAGACAATTTTAAAATTAGTTGTAAAAGGGTTTTTCAATTATATTGTTATTTATTTACTTTTTGAAAACACCCCTAACCATTTTAAAAAAAAAGATATGATAATTATAATACTAAATAAATTCAAATATTAAAACAATAGATTGTTTTAGATTTGAGTGTTTGCGTTGATAAAAAAACTCATGTAACAACTTATTTGACTTTAAAAATTAATTCATCCACAGGATTCTCTCCATTAATTTAATAAAAAGAGATCGTGTTAACTTCATTTCACTAAAAATAAATATCTAGTAGATTTAACCCAACCTTAGAAAAGGCCCTGTCACACCAAGCTGCGTTCACACGGAGTCATTACGGTGTTGTTAAATTTTCAAAATCGCCGTGGAAACGCAGGAAAATTGCACAAATTTCTGTAAAATTTTTACAATATGAAGATGTCACGGCGTCCCTACGGCGACGGACGCGATTCTACGGCGATCTCATGGCGTTCCCACGGAGATCTCTCGGCGATTGACTGCGCTTAGGAGTTGTCACCTCGTGTTCACGACGTTCTCACTGCGCTGGCTGCATTCACAGTACGTTCACTTTGCGTTATATACTTATTGATATATATTGAGAAGGAATGTTTTAAAACATTTCTGTTTAAAGATTCAAGTTACACGATTAAAAGACTTCTAATCATACCAAGAAATATTCTTAATAATTAAAATTATTCTATTTAAATAAGTTAGAACTAAAATTAATATAGTTTTAAAATAAAACAATTATAAATAGTTTTATGATTAAACTCTTTTTTCAATTTTAGTGATTCAGATGTGTTATTGGATTTTCTTTGATTTTATTATGAATATAAAAGAAATAAACACTCTTAAAAGTTTTCTACAAAATTTAAGTGGCGAGAAGTTGAAGAGAGTTGTTTTTCTGTTGGGAACTAATTTAGCTGCGTGTTGGTGGGAGCTGGGCTTGGATTTTAACGTTTATATAGATATTTATTATCCAAGAAGCATTTTATATGAATAGAAAATTTATTAAAAGTTGTTATATAGAAATGTATTTTTTCAATTTTATCGGTTCAGATGTGTTGTTAGATTTTCCCTGATTTCACATGAATGTAAAAAAAATAAACACTCTGAAAAGTTTTCTACAAAATTTAAGTGGAACAACAGAACAAGTTCTGGTGTAATTTTCTCTTCCATTTTTTTTCACATAAATGCTCCTAGTGCAACAAATACGTTGGAATTATTGCTGATCAAATATGGTCCCATTTCTCTTGTTTTTTGAGCTGGCTGATAACGCTCTAATAACGCCGTGAAAGCGCATTGTGATCGCCAACGGACGCTGTAGAAACGCCATGGAAACACAATGATCGCAGTGACAACTCCGTGCTGTCGACATGTAATCGCAGTCGAAAATATCAATAGACGAAAATCTCATCAGAAGTGCCGTAAAAACGCGATAGAAACGCAGTGAAATCTCCAAGGTCTCCTCGACATCTCCGTGAGGTCTCAGTGGAAGCGCAGTGTACTATCACTGCGTTTGTGCTGCGATCATGTGCGTCTTCACGGCGTTCGTACAGAGCTCCCACTACGTTGTTGGAGATCTCACCGCGCTGCTACAGCAATACTACGTTTCCACTGCGTTCCTATCAGTCCGCGATCACACAGCGAGTACTTTGTGCATGTCCGAAGTGATCGCCGTCCCCTGGCGTTCTAGGAGACCCTACGCGACCCCATGGCGTTCAGTAAAGATCTCCCCACCCTGTAGAAGACTTTATTGCGATCACCTTCATCGTTTTGCATTTTCTGAGGACGCCGTGCAGTCTCCATGATGACGCAGCCCTGGTGTGACTGGGGTTTAAAGCTGTTTCACCGTGAAAAATGCTAAAAGACTGCTTGTAAATTCTTATCTGATTAAAAAAGGAAAATATAAGTGACCCATGATTAGAAACATTATTTTAAAATTTAATTACTTCATTAGTGCTGCTCTGAACTTTATCAATAACATTTCCACTTGAGGTTTACCATAATGATTTAGCAGATTAAAATGAATATCGAAATTTCATTTGAAAAAAAATGTACCAAAGTTTATGATTTAAAAAATATGTATATTATTTTATAATCCTTTCAAATACTTAAGGTATATTATTTTCATACATTAGCAATCAAAAATGTTCATAGAATTATGTATACAATGTTCAGTAAACATCAAAGGATTAAAAGTTAATAAGAAGGTCACCACGAGTCCCAAACAATGTGTACTAGGTATACACAGAGAACAGTAAGTAAATGTCAATCAAGTTCCAGCATCCAATGATGGACCTTCATGCACTTGATTGACAGGGCTACCCAGACCAGGTATTTTTGAAGGTGGTGCTTAAAATCTCTGCCTTTAAATTACGTTAGACATTTAAAATATGAAATAATGAAATGATGTTGTACATGAACATCTTTAATTAATGTATAAACTTTCTTTAAAAATTAGAGGTAATATATTTTTTCTGCGGATTCCCCATAAAAAATATTATAGTGAAATTAAGCAGCAGAAATTTTATCTTTAACCTTATACAAATATTATTGGCTTTACGGGTGGAATTTAATAATTTGTCTTGATCCAACAATTTAACAACCAAATGATAACCAAGTGTCATTATGTAGCAGTTAAAGATTCCTGGTGTAAATAGATTCTTGAGGTTTATCATCAATTTTATTTGAGTTTGACGTAGAATTATGTCATTACATTGAGAATTCCTAAGTTTACAATTAAATAAAATTGAACAATAATTTAGTCTTTTTTTCCTTTCCTTTGTGATCTATGAGATCTTTTCCCTGTTCAAAATCATTACTGGGATGAAATAATACTGCAGTCGTATAAAAACAAGAGCAAAGAGTTTATATAACAGGTATATTTAATCTAACTCAATTCCCTGTTCAGTCTGTTACGCTTCATTGCATCAGGCACTGTCAAATTACGGATGTGAAGTCCTAATTTCTGACCCGCACTATACATAATTGTCATTGTTAATGAGAAAAAAGTCTTATATAATATGACCTTTTCTTCCCCTAAACCAGTGTCGGATGGCGATAAGCGGGGGTGGCAATATAACGTGTGTATTAACCAAGAATTCCTAGCAATAAAAGGGGGATGTAAATAAAAAGGAGGGGCAATATACCAAGGGAGCACTGTAGTTCTCAATTTTTTATTTCTGTTTTATATCTGGATGTGTTAGAAACTAAAGACGATATAGGCAAATTAACAGCTAAACTGTTTGATAAATGAAAGGACTTCAACTTTTTCATTTCAGATTTCCTTATTTATGTAGTAAAAATTTTCACTTGGTTATTGTGTTACTCTCTTTGAACTTTATATTTTTCCGTTGTGAAAATGAGGCATGGTACTCCCTTATAATTTGGTATGACAGGGCTTTCAACAACGTTTATTTGTATTTGGATTTTATTAAAAAGGATTTTGATGATTTTTACAAAATAAGAAGTTTTCAACAAAGTTAAAAAAAAACATCGAGCAAAGTTACAAAACAAAAATTTACAAAACTGAATGAATATGATAACAATTTAAAATAAAATGAAAACACTATTATTTTCGTTCATTATCTTAGCTGGATATGTGAACTATATCACAATTTAAAATATAAAAATGGTTTTAACTATCCTTTATTGTATATGAATTTCATGAAATTGAAATAAATGCTCCTGAATATTGTCGTCGATATATATAATAAATTCTTCATTTGAAGTAAAGGAACTGTTAAATGTATTGATTCTGCATTTTGTTTTATTCAGGTCCAATTCCACATGAAGACATTGAGTCTATCGATACACTAAAGGAGGAGGAAAAATACTTAATTTCTACTTTAATGCAAAAATGCAAAACAGGAAATGTACAAGATGTTGAAACATTGACAAATGATTTGTCAAACGATTGTAAGTTACTGCGGGTTCATGATTCTGCGGGATACTGTGCTTTGCATCACGCTGCAGACAGATTTACTAAAGATAGTATTTCAATTATCAAAAACTTAATTTTTCATGGCGTTAAAGCGATTGATCGAACAAAAACTGGAAAGACAGCATTGCATTTTGCTTGTAAAAACGGTGACACGGAACTTTGTAAATACTTGTTATCAATGTGCCCTGATATTCTAAATATAGAGGATATATATGGATGGAATGCAATCCTTTATGCAGCATATAATGGGCATACTGAAGTTATAAAAATTATTACTGGAGAGTTTCATGAAGTACAAATAAATTCATCTCAGTTGAATGTTAATATCCTTCATATGGCCTGTCAAGTCGGACACCTGGAGTTAAGTACATATGTCCTGAAAAAGTTTCCTTTGATTGTTCATGATGTCGATAATGAAGAAAGAACATTGATGCATTATGTGGCTCGCGGAGGAAATACAGAAATATTTGATTATTTATTAAAGAAATCACATGTAAAAAAGCCATGGAAAAAATTTCAACGACTCTCTCAAGGAAAAAGGAATCCTTTACACATAGCATGTTTATATGGGCATACAGAAATGTCAAGGGAAATTATAAGTAAGTTTCCTCGCATGCTCCATGACAAAGATGAAGAAGGATTGCACGCGGTACACTACGCAGCAGTTGGGGGTAATGTCGAAGTAATGATCCTTCTTATAGATTTCTTAGATGACAAAGTACGCGAATTTATAAGATCACCTAAAACAAACATTAATATTTTACAAATGGCATGCGTTTATCAAAAGACAAATATGGTGAAATTTATCATCAAAAAATTTCCAATGCTACTTTCTGAACTAGATGCTCCTGACAAATGGAATATAAGCCACATAGCCGCACGATCTGGAAATGCTGAAGTTTTGGAAATACTTTCAGCGCAAGATTTGTCGCTCGTTAAAGAAGTAGATTTATTAGAAAGAAATGTACTTCACATAGGATGCCTCTACAGCAAGGTCAAAGTTTGCAAATATCTTCTCTCTAGATTTCCAGAAATGGTAGATCATAGGGATATCGATGGATGCCGGCCAATAGTTCTTGCTGCTTGGGCTGGCAATCTTGACGTCTTGAAGATTCTTCTTAAAAATGATACAAAGGAAAATATCATCACGGACAAGTTCAATATTTTGGATATTGCAGAGAAATCAAGTGAATGCAGCAATTCAATTATCGATTTTATAAAAGAAAACTACCCTGAGCTTCAATTGGCGAATAACCAATACCGAGACATTCCTATAAATGGAGCTACGAACGCAGAATTCGTCGAAATGGAATATATACATGTAAACGTATAGTAATGAAGAAAAAAATAAACTCGTCTTCAATAAAACGTGAAGAAACTGAAAGAAAGTTCAGCAAACCTTTGTTTGATTAAAAACTAAAAATGTTCCTCTTTTTCTCTGTAAATTTGAATTTATCTTTTACTTGATGTCCGTGGCGAATTCCAGAAGTTTGTCTGGTAAACGAGAAGCCATTAAGTCGCTTATTTAACTGCCTTGGTATGCATTTACATGTACTTTATAGTTCTTCAGCTGGTTTTCTAATTTTTTTCTGTTGATATTTTATTGGTTTTATTGAAAATGTTCTGGTGTTTTGACTGTAATTACTATTCTTAATTTAAAAAGAATTATACAGATTTTAGACTTTAAGTAATTATTTGTTCTCTGCGGTGCGAAGGGGGTTATGATGTTTAATCCCGGGATAATAGTGTGTTTTAGGATATTATATGTAGGGGAGTTTTTGATTGAGGATGTGTGCGAGAGAGAGAGGTTGTGTGAGGGTGTGCCTTTGTGTGTGTATCGGGACAGGGGAAAGCTAGATCAAAGTGAAGATGCAGGCCTTAGTAACACTAGACAATGTATACAGAGACATTGGTGGCAGTGCATGTTAGAAGAGATTGGAGTAAACTCAGGTCTTGTACTATGCAAAGAAGAAGGTATGGTTTTAGCTATATTGCGCCCTAAAAATGTAATGTCATCGAAAAGTTTTGAAACTGGCTTAAATATTAGTTAAATAAATGACTTTGATAAATCAGGAAAGACTATGGCATGAAGGTTTACCATTCTGAAATTATGACGTCATTAATGTGGAGCATTTCTCTATTTTTAACAGAAAAAGCCTCAAAATGGCACATTTCAAGGGTGATTTTCCTTTTGAAAACAGTGTCCACAGCCGTCGCCCATGTTAATTTTTTGATATTTTGTGCAAAATTCAAAAACAAATCACATATCTCAAGATCTTTGTGGGCGATGCCTGTGAACAATGTTATCTGAAAGAAAATTCCATTGAAAATTGGTGTCTTCTGCAACTTTTTAAGAAATTACGGGAAAATGCACAGGTTTATGACGTCATAATTAGCATTTAAAAACACATGTGAGAAAAATGACTTGTATGATTTTTCTGCATTGAATTTCAATTATTTAAAAAACATGAGTTTTCAACTTTTACACCAGTTTCATTTTTTAGAAAAATCACAGGGCAACATTAGTATGGAAACCATACCTTCTTCTTTAAATCACACATCAATTTTTATTTTTATAAATTGCATTTATTTGATTTTATGATTTTATTTAATGAAAACTAACAAATTCAATAGTACCTGGAAAAAAATGTTTGTAGGTAAAAATTGATACGAACTGTAGTAATTTACACCAATGTTTTCTTGTTTGTACGGAAGCCCAATAGTGCAAACCAAAAATAAATAAAGAAAAACGAAATTAATATATAAAGAGAAACGAAATTAATATATAAAGAAAAACGAAATTATTATATAAACGGAAACGAAATTATTAAAAAAAGATAAACGAAATAAATATATAAAGAAAAACGAAATTATTAAATAAAGAAAAACGAAATTATTAAATAAATCAGTTCGTATTTCTTTATTTAATAATTTCGTTTTTCTTTGTTTAATAATTTCATTTATCTTTATATATTAATTTCGTTTTTCTTTATATATTAATTTCGTTTCTCTCTATTTAGTAATTTCGTTTTTCTTTATTTAATAATTTCGTTTTCTACTTTTAATAATTTCGTTTTTCTTTATATATAAATTCCGTTTCTCTTTATATATTAATTTCGTTTTTCAAGTAGAAAACTGAAACTAAAATACGGAATTTAAATATGTGCACGGTAAGGGCCTGCAGGTGTCGTAACAGTAAATCATGGCTGACGCAAAATAATCCTGGAATCTTCCCTTCCGATTCTGGCATTTTTATACGAGACTGGAGCTGAATTTTTTTATGAGATGAAAAACAATATGTAAACTTCCTGTATTGACAAGATTTATTAAAATTTAGGGCGTGCTGATTTTTCTACATACTGTCAAGTGTGGGGAGTGATTAGGCCCTGGACTGAATTTTCAAACACCTGCTCGACTTCGACCGAAACAAACTTGTGTGCCTTGCAGGATGGCTATGTATTTTTTGGTACTAAAATCTTTATAAAGAATGGTTTTACAAGATCTGAAAAGGAAACTTCTGAGAAGTTTGTTTTGAATTAATTACACCTACTCCAACTTGCGCATTTTTGGTAAAAATATATAGCAGGATGTAATATTGTTGTGCAACCTGAACCCATGAATCATTCCATAAAGCGCATATGCTATAAAGCATCACCTCGTAACTCTTTACGCCTTATATCGAAATTACAAATGTTTAGTGGAAATGAAAAATTAAAGATCATATAAATGTCAAATTAACAAACGTAGAAAAAATATGTACACTCGGCCGAAAATTCCCATTTCCGTGAACAATGGGAGATAGTAGTGAGTTGCGTTCCCCTGCCTCCCGCTAGGCGGCGATACTATTCCCGGTCCATAGCATCTTGTTTACATTGGATGCGAGATTACTATCGTTCGTTGTTGTATTTTGTTACGTGTGTATTTAAGATCAAAACAGTTGAAAATTATCATGAATAACTCAAAATACGGTTCCTTGAGTATAATTGAGCTTAAAAACGAACTAAGAAAACGAAATGCAAGAATATCGGGTCGGAAAGCAGAACTGGTCGACAGGTAATTCGATACTGAAAACCGCATGCTATATGTCCAACTCTAACATGTGTAATTTCTGTAATTGGTAAATCAAGTAATGCCGCAAATATTTGCAAAATTAAACGATTAAAAACATGATAAATACCGAGTATTTATATTTTTAACAGACTTGACGCATACGATAGAAATGCCGACTTTGGAAGAGTTGAGAAGCTTGACCCAGATTTTTACATGATATTACCTGATTACGATACATACTCAGACGTCAATTCCGATTCCCCATTCCGTGGTTTGCCTATGGAAACGGTTCAAGCCTATTTTGAACTATTTGAAAAGAAGTTTGATAATCATTTTATTCAACTGTACAATGATAATTTCTTAATATGTTACCGTATCTCCATTGATATTAACCCCTTCAAATACATCAAAGGCAAGTGTCGTGCCGAAATGAGAAAAGGTGTGTCGTATACAGTTGATCTCAAAATAACTGAGGAGGGGTCAATATCGGAAGCTCAGTGTGAATGTGCTGCAGGCATGGGGCCTAATGCACACTGTAAACATGTTGGAGCTGTCATGTATGGGGCGGTAATGTTTGCAAAACAGAAGTTCATCAAGACAGAAGAAACTTGCACACAGCGTTACAGACCTTTCATAAATGTAAAAGATTTAAAGGTAGCCCAATGAAATCAACAGATCTACATCTACCTGGTGCTGATGAATTTACAACTGTCAACTTTGACCCAAGACCAGAAAAATTTCAAAATAATCCAGCATATCCTGATCACTTCCAAAATGTATGGCTCAATTTCCCTGGAATTTCTAAAGTCCCAATATTCCAAACATTTACCCCTGCCAATATGATGGCAGTGGCACATGACCATGACTACCTAAAACTGACACCTGAAGACCATTTCCTTCAAACATCATTCATTTCTCATATATCCAATTCTCAAATTGAGAACATCAAACATCAAACAATGGGGCAGGGCAATAATAAAACTTGGAAAGCAGAGAGAACGAAGCGTTTAACTTCATCAATGTTTGGGCGGATATGCAAATGCACAGAGAGAACTGACAAAAGAAAACTTGCTCAATCTCTCACAGTTACCAAAAATATAAAATCAAATGCCATTGAACACGGCCACAAGCATGAATCAGTTGCCATAAAGAAGTTTAAAAATGATCACCATAAAGATGTGCAGGCAAGTGGCCTAATAATTTGTAAAGATTATCCATTTCTAGCTGCATCACCAGATGGAATCATTAATGAAGAGGAACTTGTAGAGGTGAAATGTCCATATGTTTCTAGAAACAAGAAAATTTCACCGACTACAGTGCCATATTTGAAAACAAACCAGGAAGGGAAATACTTTCTTGATAATAATCATGATTATTTTTATCAAATACAAGGACAACTTCTTTGTACTGGTGCAAAATCTTGTATTCTGATTGTTTGTTTGGCAAATAATTTAACTGTAAATGACATTGTGTATATTCAAATCAAACGGGATGATACGTTCATACATGAAATGCTAGACAAATTAGAAAAGTTTTACACCAATTTCTTCAAGGATGCAGTACTTGAAAAATATTACTACAAGTCCTACAATGACAATGAGTGAAAATCTGACATGACATTGAATTTCAGTAAAAAAAAAAGGTACATGTAGAAAAAATTCTTACACATTCCATACAATCAATTGATCTTGTGAAATAGTCAAATCTCAAATGTACTTGATTATGACTTGGTAATGTTTACATGATTAAAAGTTTAAGAGATATGACTGTTCAAAATTTTGAAAATATCTCTGTCCTTAATATACAGTAATATGAAGTAATGACGAAAGGGGTTCACAATAGTCAAGTGGTATTTTAATTGAACTTAACTGCATTTAAAATGCACTTAATTTACATAAAACAATCAAGCATCTGCTGGAATAATTCCAGTGCGAAAATTGCACAACATGTAACAAACGAATACAATATCTGATGATAAACATGCCTCAGTACTTTTAAGAGGATGTGTTAAAATTTGATACGTTTTTCCTAAACCAATAATCCTTTCAATATGTACCCTTTTGCTCGAAACTTTTCTGTCACGCAAAACTGTAGTACCTGACATTCTATTTCTGTTTTTAAAAAAAGTAGGAATATTTATTGTAATATCTTTTGTAGCAAATATATCTTGTACATTAAAACCTTTGTCAGCCATTAAACTATCACCTTGATCACACAGATTTTTCAAACTACTTCTTTCTACAATTTGTCTGTCACTGGTTGAACCACTATATGCTGGACTAATAAAACTTATGAGACCCCCTGGTGTACAACCTATCAAAGCTTTCATTGTGTTTCTGTTTTTATAGGTTGAAAATGTGGCTTGTTGTGCTCTTGGTGAACTTGGTTTTTTAATAGGAAACTCAGTTGCATCTAAAATTGCTCTAGTCTTAGGAAATTTAGCTTTAAAATCTGAAGGTGAAAAATATCTGACAAGGGATTGAGGCGGCCATATGGACACCTCTTGCCATTGCTTTGACATGAATATAATCCAAGTATAAACAATATTTTTTACAGTGCTCTCAGATACATTGAAAAATCTAGAAAGTTCAAAGTTTGTAGTGTACCTTCTTAATTTCATTAAAGTCATAAAAAATTGATCTGGAATCGACACTCCTTGCACTCGAAAAAAAATATAATTGAGACAATATGCAGCAGGTCCAAGTGAATGAAGTACATACATAAATTTACTATATGTTTCTAGACCTGTATAAAAGTGAATGGCAGCATCATCTTTTTCAAAATGATCTACTGAAAATAATGGTTGTAATTGTGTTTGTGTCTGCATTTCTCTAAATTCTTGACTATATGATGTAATGTTAGTATCATTGCTTGTTGACTCATCAGCTGACACAATCTCTTCAACAAAATCTACATTTGATTTATTAATGCTGTCCTCAAGGTCATCATGGCAAGCTTCCTCAAATTTTCTCTTTTTCTGCACCCGGTCTTCTACTCGAGAAGATCTTGAAGTTGATGCCGCCGATGACTTTGTCCAGCAGAAAATACTAGGGACTGAGGAGCTCTTTAGTCTTCCATGTAATGGTTTCTGTCCTGTTGATAAACAATGTAGTGTATATCTATTCATACTGAAAACGCTGTTTTTATTCGTTTTCACATATGTGTGCTTCAATGAAAATTTTTAATGCAACTTAAAGAACATGAAAATAAAAAAAGTGGGTTGTATAAAAATACAAATCGGCTATACACACAGCTGACACAGTTTGCAAGAAATGTTATCTTTTCATTTGCTACAACATTCGACAGTGATCAAAACAATGTTGATTCACAATACCTTGTATTGTTTCTGTCACGTAATCGTCAGGTTTAAAATGTCGTTTGCAAACAACGGCAGACTTGGAAGGCTCCCATAACTTTCTCGTATGTTCGTCCAAGCGTTTAATTGCTATAATCCACTTGTCTCTCCTTGATTTTTCGGTCGGGAACTGATGCCCGCCTCTTTCATGACATCCAGGTACACAGCAGCAACTACTGGGCATTGTTGTGTGTTCTAATTCAACTAATTACTTACTTATGTACTCTTATCGTTATTGTTTCACGTGTGTTTACTACGAAGCGGAAGTATCACAAGGACCGGGACATGTAGCGCCACTATGTTAGGAACGATAACTCACTACTTTAAACCATTCATAAACTATTCAATTTTGTTTATATGCTGTGTCATATCCCCACATCATTGTTGGAGTCTGTAAGCCTTGACTTAGCGAGGGTGGCTGTTTCTGTTTGTACAGAATTAATGACATTCCAATAAAGCTCATGAATCGCGAGAAGGTCATGATCAAGACCTTGAGTATCGTATTACTGAATTCCCTCGAACTTAACCTAGCGTCCTATCTGTGTACTATAAATCATAGGTTGTTGAAACTATAAAGAGAAAATTGATTTGATTATTTTGTGGGATTTGTTTTGTGCAAGTGTGGGCATTGTTTGGTCACAAATATAACTGATTTATAAATACAGATTGAGAGTATGCCATTTAGAATATGTGATATAGTAGTCATGTACTACCACTGACACGAATAATACAGATTGAGAGTTTGACATTCATTAAGACCAAGAAATCAGAAGTGTTTTGCTTTATTTCTGATATAGTAAGCAATCATTAAAATCTACTTATTGTAACCACTTTGACTTGTTTTAAGTTTTGCACTTGTGATCTTTAAACATTTTTTTACAATGTCAAACAAACTCACAAAGTCCGATATTACGTATTATTATACGTTTTTTTTCTAATGCATGTACTGTAAAGCCATGGGGATTACATAAATGTTAAAAATTCAACAGTACATGTTGTAAATAACGTAATCTTAACCTTCATGTTTATCTTAAATATTTGTGAAATTTATTAGGATAATCTCTTTAATGTTTCATGTCCAAAGTGATTATTAATGTGTCCAGATTCGTTATTTGCTGATCATTAGACCTTTCGAGCAGAGGATTTGAGAAAGCTAATGTTAACCAATTTTTAACGTCAACATCTCACCGAATTAATCACTGGCCAAATTATGAGACTGGCTTAAGTTCACATTCATCGTGTTATTGTAAGATAAAAACACAAATCTAAGCATATTACTATTAGATACCAAAGGTTAAATTCTCCCCATTCAATTATTGTAATGGTTATGCATTCGATTTGGGAGTCGGTGAGTGCAAAGGCAAACATCACACTTGTAAATTGTCGAAACAAAATCAAGGCTAACAGACGCGTGCGCTTATGATTTATGGGTTCAGGCCCTTACCTTGCATATCTCGAAATTCCTTATTTTAGTTTCAGTTTTCTACTTGAAAAACGAAATTAATATATAAAGAAAAACGAAATTATTAAAAGTAGAAAACGAAATTATTAAATAAAGAAAAACGAAATCATTAAATAAAGAAAAACAAAATGATCTATTTAATAATTTCGTTTTTCTTTATATATTAATTCCGTGTTTCTTTATATATTAATTTCGTTTTTCTTTATATATTAATTTCGTTTTTCTTTATTTAATAATTTCGTTTCTCTTTATTTAATAATTACGTTTTTCTGTATATATTAATTTCGTTTCTCTTTATATATTAATTTCGTTTTTCTTTATTTAATAATTTCGTTTTCCTTTATTTAATGATTTCGTTTTTCTTTATATATTAATTTCGTTTTTCTTTCTTTAATAATTTCGTTTCTCTTATTTAATATTTTCGTTTTTTCTTTATTTATTTTTGGTTTGCACTATTGGGCTTCCGTATGTTTGACTTGAAAAAAAATTATTTTATAACAAATATCAACAAGTTCTTTTTTTTCATTTTTAAACATGCAGCTTTTTTAACAATGCCACCATAGTTTAAATTTTAATTCAAATTTTGATGAAATTTTTTTTTAAATAAAACATTTTTTTTTTACTAACAGAGAAGAAGCAATCGATTAACAAAGCGTGTGTTACTCTAGAAGTGATAGATTTATTGAAAATTAAGACCGTCGCTTAAGGGGTACAGACCCTTTGCTATGACAGATAACTTTCAAAGTAAAAATATAAATACTACTAATAGTTTTCTTAACAAGATTCCTAATTGAGACCTCTAAATAGTCAATTTGATGAAATCTTACATAATTATGATGGAAACATTACCTTCTCTTTCTTTTACTAATTTCTTTGTTAATGTTTTATTATATTTAACAATAAAACATTTAAATCCAACATCAAAACCCTTGTAAATTGAATAAGTTGTATCTTTTTAAGGACCAATTTTAAAATGGTTTAATGTTTCAAGTATTTAATACAGCATTTTTATTAATATGACATTTTTTTCAAATAAAGAAATATTTAGAAGAAAGATAACTCCTTCTCACAAATTTGTTTTTTTCTTACAACCACATACAACATTGTCATTTTCTGAATTAGGAAGCATCGCTTCATGATGTTTTCAAACATGATTTTATTAGGTATGATAGTTACTATTTTTTTCAAATGCATTTCATACATTAAATTCAATGTTGTGATAATTAATCATTAATCTTTCTATTCTCTGTTCTTCATATCATGATCTGACATAAAATCATTTCAGAAAAAATAAGCAGCGCTTCATACTTCAAATTATTTTCCATGTGGCTCTAATGTTATTGTTGTTTATGAAAATCAGTATTACAAATTTGAAATTTTCTAAAATGAAATTTATAGCAAAGACTCCTTAAGTTGAAAACATATTTTGCCTTCTGAATTCTCTTTATTACTTAAAGTACAGCAATTTTCATGAAATCATACTTTGATGCTGATAACATGTTTTCAGGCAAACGATCTTAAATTCTATATGTCAAAACTTATCACTTACTGCTCAATTTGTGTATTAACATACATGTATATCAGTGTAAAATCCGAAAGGTAATCTTACTTCGTTACTAATATTTATTCGTTATATTTTATTGTATGTTTAAATAGATATAATGAATAAAACATCTTTAAATTTCTATTCATTTTACCGTAAGTCACAATGTACCTTATAAGCTGGGTAATTATATTTTTGGAAAAAAAAGTCCTATTAAAGTCGAAAAGATCGGTATTGAACGCTGTATTCTGTACATTAGAACCACGCTTCTGTGACGGATGTGAATTTTGAAAAAAAGATCTTTACAATGTCTTATTTGAGTAAAATTGCATTTTATTTATTTTTAGCGCTTATCTGTTTAATAGTTAATGTTGCAGTAATGATATCCGTTATATCTAATTGAACTTTTGTCTCCTTAACAAAACCCGTTGCTTTAGTTACACATATCAGTGTTTTATTACCTTGATAAAAATATTCCATGAAACAACAATGTTATTTGAGATTGTGTAAGAGATGATATATTCAAACACAAAAAGCGTTTCAATGTCAACGGGTGAAATAAAAGATGTTTGTAATTGAACCATTTGAAACATCTAATTTAAATTACAATGTATCTTTGCTTTAGGTTTAGAAAATTAATACATCTCATAAATTTTTCTGATCGCGTACAAGCTTATTTCTAACATCCCTGCAATATCAATCTTGCGAAATGTTAAAGCTTCCATATTCCCTGGAGTTTCAACTAACTCATTGACTGATATAGTTCAATGTTATCTAATTGAATTTTAATCTTACATAAAGGAAATATATATGTATAAAGTAATATTTATATTTCATGTTTCATTTGTGCTAAATACTGTATGCCACATCCTTCAAAGATGACTGAGGTAAATTATATTTAGGGAAAAAAAGTCAGATTATTTGTTGCTTTCCTTATTCATTATATACTAGTAGCCACTTTTCTTAAAATTATTGTTTTAAGCGAATCAAACTGAAAAAAATCTATATTTACTCTATAAAGAATTAATGTAATATAATACATGCAGGGTAAGTACTCGTATTTCGTGTCTTTACAGAGGTTTCATTACTGCTTTCTGGATAACTACTTTTTACCGATGATAAGTATCATCAGTTTGCACATAAAAGGTTGGTATAGAAGTGTTTGTAAATTACACAAAAACAAGTTATGTCATTGAATCAGCTGACCGGTATAAACAGAATATTGTTTTTCTTGAAATAGTTGAAATTTGAAGAAAATAGTATTATTAAAGCTCAAAGGTCCTTTGAAAAAATAGAAATAAATAAAAGAGAGAAATTGCATCAAAGGTAGGATCAGGTGCCATGGCAAAAAAGAAAATCTGAATATATAGCTGTGTCGGACTGGTTTTATTTCAAGGTAATAGGATATGTCAAATCAATAAATTATATACTTTTGTATATATTTCTACCTGTCGTGTATAAAATTTCAAATTAGAAATCGACCTGACATTTTGATTGATTGATTATTGTTTTTTTAACGCCGAGTCAGTAAGATTTTATCCATATTTCGGCGGTTCTTCATAATATATATATAAATATGTATATGCTATATCCTTCACTCTTTGGAGATTTTTCAATTTCAAAAATAGGTACAGATGGACGATGTGTCAAAAATGGAACAGATCCGTACTGTTTCAACTATCGAATATATGCATGTGAGGAGTAAGTACGTCCTTTATACCTTTCTCTATTTTAAACAGATACAGTTATTTACTTAAGATATTTAAGATTGTTTTGGGACTGGCAGTTGTCGTCGCTGTAATTGTTGGAATTTGCATCTACAGAAGACGCATGCAGCGAAAAGGAGAACGTTCCTTTCTAGTTCGGAAGTCATAATGTACTCGTATAAATCACGAGGAAATTAAATTGTTATAAAGATTTCTTTTGATTGTCTATACCTCTTACTTTAGGGATTGTGAAATTTTCAGATAGAGGAGGAAGTATAACGAGGCTCACAAAAATGTGAATCTAATATAAAATTAATACTACTAATATATAATGTATTTCATTTGTATCATATTAATACTATTAACAAACAACAAATATAAGCATTAAAAAGGCGGATTTTTGGGGTTAATTTACTCTTAGCGTTTCATTTTCTAACATTATGGGCTTTGGCCCCTTCGGCTCCATTACTTTACAAGGAATGGAGTCCTACTTAAACATTAATCCTTACTTAGTATTCAGTCTACTTTTATATAAGAAATCCAATAGAAATTAATAATCCAAGACATTATTTTCTCTATATAACATTGAAAATCTTGTTACCGCACGTTAGAATATTTTCCTTGCATTGTTTGCTTGGTTATTTAACTTTGCAACGTCAAAAATTTCTATTTGTTTTCGACGACGCTTAATTCAAATTAAATATAAACGAATTAAATAATTATGAAGAGGAAAATTGGAAAATGTAAATATAAGTATTGAATTAATATTCTTAGATGTCGTCGGTCCTACATGTATAATATACCAGGCCGTGTCGACAAATTGAATACCGCGCGTTGCGACTTTATCATTATATGAGTGCTTGTACCACTTGATATCACATTTAACTGTCGCCGTTTACAGAAATACGGAATTGTATTAATGTAGATCCAAAATATGTATATACATTTCAAAATTAAGCAAAATAAGTTTAAGGGTATCGATTGATTGATTGATTGTATGTTGATTGATTGTATATTGTTTTACGCAACTCTCAAGAATTTTTTTACTCATATGGAAACGCCAGTATTGGAGATAATTACGAGTTTATTATTTTATATATTTTAGTTTTCTTAACTACTTTAATTATTATGATAACACTAAGTATATATAAAGCTCTTGGTTTCAATTTAAAACATCAAAGTCACTTATAACTTCATATCCTGCTAGCACACATTTGTAATTTTAATTATAAAGCTATGTTACAAAAACTTGAATTTTTTTTTCTAATAATGTATTTATTTTTCCTTTACTTTTCTGACTGAAAAATGTCAATTTTTACAACATAGTGAAGCATAGGAACCTATATATAATTGTTTCATCTATCAGCATAAGTATAAGCGAAATAAGAAGAAGCATTTAGCAAGCATCAGGATCAGCATTCGAAAACAGTATTACCGGTTAGATCAACCTCAGCAAGCAAAGTATAAAACTAGCATTTAGCATACTTCTATTCATCATTGTCCTGCAATTATCATAATATCATGAATACGTTATTCAGCAAAAAATGAAAACAAATTGCAAAATTGGTTACATAATTCAAACATAATATAATTTATCAGTCGTTCTATAAAAATTCAATTTAAACATCAAAGGTGGGATCAGGTACTATGGAGAGTGGAGCATACCTTGCCGACCGGTCACGCCCTCCGGGTGCTTTCTGTCTTGTAAAATTCCTCCGTCAGTTCAGTGTGTAAATAATAGACTTACAATTAGTATGACTCAATGATAAATTATATTTGCTGACAAGGTCATTAAATCGACCATAGACCCGTCTCAAAGTAAATGCCTTCATTCCTCTTTTTTTAGAATACGTTGCCCTCATGTGACGTTTCTATAGTCCAAGAGAAGGTGTGATCCAGCAATAACCTATGTTTAATTTTAATTTTACAATAATAATCAAACATTTTATTGCTTACATGGATATATTTGGATTTCTTATAAATACATGTATAATAAAACTTCCTTTGTTAAAAATAATTCAAACAGAGGCGCTGACAAATATGTCTGACAGTACCTTTTCTATAGTCATTCAGTGTAATTGTGTTATATTTTAAGCATAATATAAGTTTGGTATCATTGTAGTTTTTGTCAATTTGATATTATATCTCGAATTCTCAAACGTTATTTACTTAACAAAATCAATTGTTTAGCGCAATATTTTCAGTATGTTGATAAAGATACCGTTTGAAATATAAATCTTGCGTGAGATAATGTAAGAGATGTTATTTAAACAAAAGAAGGGTTTCCGGGTCAGCAGGTTATAGCTATATGAAAACTTTGAACTTGGTGATAATGGCCAATTTTATTTCAATTGTCTTTGCAACAAGGTAAGAAAAATATTTCTTTTTTTTATTGCTATCACCAACACAATTTCCTTTAACATTACAACGATATTACCGTTGGGCATTTAATTTTGTCACTTCCTTATAAATGAACTTTGCTCGTAACTGACAAAGTTTGATCATTTTCCATCGTATGATCATCCTCCATTGAGGAAGTATTCATAAAAATATTATACAATTATTGCTGCTTTTGGAGGTCAATACAATGATTAAGCCATCTGAGGAGAACAATATTCACCGAGCCCGAGGACGAGGTGAATATTGTACTTCAAAGATGGCTAAATCATTGTATTGACCTCAGAAAAAAAACAATAATTGTTTTATTATATGATGACATAAAACATCACTTGTTTGCATTTGTTTTCATCCTAACCAAATACAAGAGGGAAGCAGAATAAAAATGTGAATAAACCGTACCAGTCGTATCAATTTGAATTGTTTTTTTTAATCAATTTTAGTTGCCATGAAAAAGAAATATAATGCCAGTCTTTTTATAGGATAGATTTTGAAAGGAAGGGGTATTATCATGGAAAACTGACTGTCAATAAGTAAAAAATTGCTGTTCAGTAAAAGTGTTGGAGGGGGTGCCTGCATCCCCTCTTACCAACCTCATCCGAAAATACATATTCGCTTTTGTTCAAGTGAAAAAAAATAGTTGTTTAAATAGCTTTCCGAAACAATTTTGTATCAATTTGGAATTTCCAAATCTATTTTTAGATCAATTTAATGTAGAGGAAATTAATCTTGTATTCACCTGGAATACAACGTAGTATTCTTCTAATATAATTGGATTTCAGCCAATCAGAGAGATGAAAATTATTCAATCATATAATAAATAAAGTAATAGTGATATCTCGTATTTTATTGATTGCTACATTTCTTAAGCTGAATCTTTCAGAGAGAAATGGGGGCAAAATTTTCCGTAAAGTACTATATAATTGCTGTTTTTCTTCTTATATCATTACAAATTACTTTATGAGAAAATTACCCTCAAAATATGCAAAAACTCTATGTTTCCAAACAGATGTTTGGTGACCGCTTCGTGAAAACCTGCATTTTTCTGATAGTCACAGTCATATTTTTGTTCATAAAAATTAAGTTAGTATAGCATTGTGTAGATTATACATGCACTCAAATTGTAATAAATGGCATTTTGCTTGATTAATTCAGCTCATAAAAAGCCTATTTTCTTTGAACCAATGGCATATGGTAAAAACGAACAGTGGTGCCATGAATGAGAAAGCATTTCCTTTCCACGGCCGGTCACATTCATCTTGTGTTCCTTGAGATCAGGAGAATAAAAAAATGTAGACAATTCAGTATGTAGATAATGTTCTTACAAATGATGTGAAAAATATTTGTCAGCAATCGAAATAACTAAATAGAGTATACCGGGAAATTTTCGCCGCGGCTTCATATTTGCCCCTTTTGCCCTTGTCACGAGTGGGCGAATTTAAAACAGAGAAAAATCATATAACACAGCATAATTTCTTAAACGGAATTGTAGTGAATTTAAAAGAAGGCAAAATTGTAAGCAAGTATAAAAGAGCGAAAATATCATGGGGCGATAATAACCCTGTATACAGTTTTCCACTTGCTGACAAAGACATGACACTGTATTGATTGACCTTAAAACATGCAAAATGATGCTTCAAACTAAGAACCTGGTTCACTTGTCGCAAAATTCGGCCCCGTGTCAAAATTAATAATATTCCTCTAAGTTCTTCTAAAGAGTGTATATTTTTATGAAATTATCAATATATACCTGTACAGAGCTTTATTTATGTTTTACATAGCTGTAAAGGTAGCATTGTTTACGTTAACGTTGCGATATTTTGACGTTGATTTATGCGACGTCATAAACAAGAATGGGATATTTCAAAATAAATCCAGCTAGCATGCATTTTTCATTTTGAACGTTCATTAAATTTCATTCACAAACGTAACGCGATATATTTTGTTCTACATTGATATAGCATACGATACTTACTAGATTCATTTTCCATAATTAATAGCAAATCTATGAATCAATTGGTATGTTTGGATTTGATTTTGTAAAAAAATCGTATTTAGAGAAAAGTTGTGCATTTGGAGAGTTTTCATGTGTTCGCGGACTGATGCCATGAGATTCATACCGCTACAATATTTTAAAGAACTTTAAATATTAAAAAAACTGTACTTGTAAATGTTGAAAAAATCAACTTGATTCTTTAAACATTTTACTATTTCATCGTTAGTGGATGACCCTGCTCTATATGTCGCCCTTTAAATTGCTTAATGGCAACGTCATTGCTTCTCTATCTTTTCTCCTTCTGCCTCAATACACTTTTCTTAAAATAACGAGATATCATCGTATTGATAAATTTTTATTGAAACTGATCTTGTTAATATGAGTTTAAAATTTTATAAACAAATGATTTCAAAACACAACATTGAAGATTGAGCAACGATGAAGAAGAATGATCCTCAGTCAATTATTTTGCTCGTTGAATTTCAATTTCTACCGTTGCGAGTAATTTTACTTTTCAACAACGTATAACTGACTTTGGACACTCGCACAGCGATTCAGCACAAAATTATCTCTACTCTACCTTAATCATTTGTTGTTTTGATTAAAAAATAAATATAGATCGTCATCTGGACTAATTTTCTCTTGCTCCTTTCGGCGAATTTCGGCAAATTTTGATATTTCTAAAGGATATGTAATTTTTTTACCAAAAAAACCCACACCGTCCTTTTTTCCAGGGTTATATTTTCCAGTAATATTATATTAGTTTACGGTCAGAAGAACTGAGAAATTGTGAATTTGACAACACATCAATAAATGACATTGATTATTAGATGACAAATGATCACATTTAAAAATATGGAACGCCGTCACTGCCTTATAGCAGAACACAACGATTGCATTGCGTCATCCTTCCATTACATTATGTCAACACTTTATGACATTAACTCACAATACTATTACATTATGTCAACCTTCCATTATATTATGTCAACTCTTTATGACATGAACCCACAATACTATTGCAATATGTCAATCTTCCATTATATTATGTCAACTCTTTATGACATTAACCCACGATACTATTGCATTATGTCAACCTTCCATTATATTATGTCAACTCTTTATGACATTAACCCACAATACTATTGCATTATGTCAACCTTCCATTATATCATGTCAACTCTTTATGACATTAGTCCACACTACTATTGCATTGTGTCAACCTTTCATTACATTATGTCAACTCCTTATGACAATTACACACACTACTATTGCGTTATATCAACTTTCAATTACATTATGCTTAGTCTTTATGGCATTAACTCGTACTTTAATTACATTGTGCCAATCTTCCATTGCATTATATCAGCTCTTTATGACATTAAGTCAAAACAATTTTACGTGGTGTAAAAATGCTTTTATATATTTTCAACTCATTATTACATTATGTGCACTCTCTACTATTTGGTCTAAGTAGTTCATTACATGATGTGAATTTATCTTAAACTCAATATCAATTCGCTATAACACGATGTCAGAATTTCATTACATTATCTGAAAAAATTGTCACATGTGGTCAATTCTTTTACTACTTTATGCCTTCAATATGCTACATGACGACGTGAATCAATTTCATGATGAGAATTTGCCCTTACTTTTTGACAAATCGTTTATTACGTTATGTCATTGTGTCTTTACATTGTGTCAAAAATGCTAAGTCTCTTGTCAGCATACATGTATCTTAGGCTATTTCATCTCATATCAGATGTGAAAAGCTCATGTCATACTGTGCGCACTCTTCTACATTATGTCAATTCACTATTACGTTATGCGAACACGGGTATCCTCGGCCTTTATATGAGCATAACGTATTTTCCGCTTTCCGAAAGCACTAAAAATGGCGGGAGAGAAATCTGTCATAAAATAAATTCTCAGCAATTTGGGAATTGCATCTTTAAATGAACACTTTAAGCGAAAAATGATTGACAATCTTGAAACTTGCAAAGCCTTAACACTGCGACTGTGAATTAAAGTCACGCTCGAAATTCAATGGCATTTACTTTTATCTGATAATTAAATAAATCAAATATAAGTCGTGCAGCATTTTTTTTTCTTTTGAATTGTTTTTTTAATAAAAATCTTAAACTTCTGATCTTACTTAGAACACTATATTTTTTATCAGTCTTTAACTCTCCTTTTTTAAAGTGTATACAGATATATCGTATGTTCAGCAGAAAAATTTGAATGCCTATTTTTTTTACTATATTAGAGCTGACGCAAATTATTTCCTTTGCATTGTCCCATTGGTCGAAAATACCCCGTGTGCGGTCGAAGTTACCCAACGTACATATCTTGTAAATCGAACGCATTTATTTCATATTATGACCAAAAATATATACAAAATCAATGTATTCTGAAAGATAAAGGTATTTCGAAGGTAAAAGGATCCAGTAAAAGTCGTAGCATAACACAACAGTGACATATTTTCACAAATTTTAAGTACAAAAAAATAATCGGTCGAAATTACACCACCCTACCCTAGATCTATATTTTATCAAAAATATTACACCCCATTGTGACGTCATTATTTTTAAAAATGACGTACATGTATTTCTTTTCTTATTTTATCGATAAGACTTTATAGACAAAAGCATTGCAATTAAATATATGAAATAACATTACTTGATGTTCATAATATTGATGTGAAGACTTCATCCTATACTATTACGATTTTTCAGCGATACCTGGCGAGTTATAAAACGTGTTATTGCAACATTCTGTCTCATTCATGGGTTTTGGTGGTGTAAAAATAAACACATTTTTAAAAAATAAACATAGTCCGCAAAATAACACCATCGTAATTTTTTGCATAAAGAATGCTTTTAAATCAATGTTTCAACTGAGAAAATTTGAAAGTGGTGTTATGATGCGGACCTATTGAAAATTGCTTTTAAGTAGTTGATTTTTAACGATTTTTCCGGAAATACGCATTCCATGCATGTTTTGACCGCCATAAAATAGTAAAACGGGACACATTCTAAAAAGTTCGGTCTATATTTTAAGAAAGCACATACCCAACATTTATTTCCACTATAAAGTTTTGATTCAGTTGAAACTTAAATTTGGGGAAATTCTCAGGGCCAAATATAATAAAAAGTGAATTTTGTTCTTGTTGATTTTCTCGTTTTATTAATTTGTCTCTAAATAGCTTGCCTCGCTTAAGAAATTTTTAAGACATGGAACATGCTTTTGCATAAATTAATCGAATGAACTGCGAAACACCAATTCATCTATGCAGGTGATAAGGGTATATTGCTATGCAAGTGAGAAAATTTAAAGATAAAGATTTTGAAATAATCTCATACTACAAAAATATATCCATATATGAAACAGATGTGTCAGACTATGTGGTATCTTTTGATACTTTTAAATCATGATGCTTCATCCGTATATCTAAATATCGAATTAAAAGCACAATTACTTTTTATTTTCATGTATACTGAGTAATTTTTTTAATTAGACTTTATTTGAATATCCTTTATAATTTATGACGCCTTTTATGACAGGACGCTATTGTCCTTCACTCTATGGAAATTTCTGTTATCGAATTTAGGTACAGATGGACGATGTTACTACAAGAATGGAACAGATGCATATGGTTTCTACTATCAACAGTATTATTGCGAGAAGTAAGTACAACTGTCATACTTTTAAACAGCTACATATATTTACTTTATGATATACGTGAATTTAACGCACAGTGTTTAAATTTTCAGGACTATCAGTGTAGGAGTAATTATAGGTGTTGTAGTGGCAGTCGTCGGTGTAATTTGCGTCTACAGACGACGCATGTAGCGCTCTGGAGATAATTCTTTCTTAATTTGGAAATCATAGATAACAATTCTCACGGGAAAATGCTATATTTTAAAGAATGCATGTGCTTTACATTTTTTATACCTCTTGCTTCAAGAACTCATTATTTGTGATATAAGCATATTTATGAGGATTCATAAAGATGTGAATCCAAGTGACTCTTCACTATTTCTTTACTTTTTATACTGAGAACAACTTAAACTGTTCAATTGTATTCCATCAATTGTTAAGGTAGAACATTCATTCCTTTATTTTTGTAAAAAATAATTCTTCATGATATCTTCCTCATTTTTAAACCTGATATTCTCGACCACTCTCATCCATCAGCTTATGCATTCATCTTTGTCGATGGCTCGTATATTATTAGCGTTAAGAACGAAATACTAGTATTGTGTGTTTGGTTACGTTAAGGAGAAAGGCTGTAAGCTGTCAATTCTTTGAGGGAATGAACTACGGTAATCGAGGGCCGAAGCTAAACCCCAGATTAGTTTTTTTTCAATCACATAATCGACTGTTTAAGGCCTTTCTTCTGATTTCCTTTGATCTGAAAATTAAATAGAAAAAGAACAAGTCTTGTATAAGGAATGCCAATCAATGAGAATTCCATTGTTTATATATTGGAAAGTCTTAGGTAAGGTAGGGATGAACGACCATTTGCTGAAAAGCCGTTGTATTCACAGATAACAAAAAGTCTTTGTATAAAGAATAGATATTTACAGATGAGTGATCTTAGTATTAAAACAAGACTATTTGATGCTTCAAAATCAGAATTTAACTTGCATTTTGAAGGCATACATGTTTTTATTTGATTGAGAAAGTATATGAAAGAATCAAAATCTAATGAATCAAAAGAAACAAAAAGTCAGTGATAAATGGATCTGGAAACAGAATCAAAGAAATTATTTGCCAAACGTTGATCCAGATATGTACTCCGACGACAAAATAGAGAAAAATTAAATTTTAATGAAATCTAGAAATATATTATTTGAATTCAATTTTCGGGATTTTTGACTCCATCGGTGTAATGTTGAGATGCAAATTGTGATCGGAGCGTTGGATTAGCAATGAGTCAAACCTCAACCTGAAAATGCGTTTCAAATCAAATCTGGAAACGTTTAAATTTTAATTATTTTCTACTTAAATATTTACTGCAGCAGTGTAATGTTAATGGTGTATACTATTTTATGGGTGGTAGATTTAATATGAGCCGTACTCTGATCACAAAATGGATTTTTTTCGAAGAATTGATGTTTTGAAATTTAAAACAAATGTGAAGATGTGTCATTTGAATGCTTTGAGAAAATAACAGTTTTGAGCATTGAAATATTAATGACGTGCATTACTCTTGGCCCAAGACCATAAACCAGGATTTAAGGAGGCTAGGGGGTCAACAGAATATTTGTTTATTAACCACCAGATATAATTTATTTTTAGAAATGATATCTTGAGCCGTCAACTATCATTTGGCAAAGACAAATTACATAAATTTTAGTTTTAAATGTTGATCATTTTATTATATCTTTATATGGAGCTCTTCTTCTAAGGAAGAGGTAAATTTTATGCTAAAGCTTACCTGGCTGGTTACAATATTTACATTTATCATATACTTGGTAGTAAATACACCCATTCTGCATGGTGTGATACGGGTGACGTCACAATACCCCATATCACGGACCGGTCCGAAAAGCCATACCACGTATCGGACCGACGGGCCAAAAATCCATATCAAACCCGAAGTAACGTTTGTATTAAGTTTAAAATTTAATTTACCGTATACACTCGCCTATAAGTCGGTCCGCCTATAAGTTGGTTGTATTTAATAAGCTTTCATTTCAGATGGACTGATCTCATATAAAACCTTACTTTTGATAGCCCGCCTATAAGTCGGACAATGAGTTTTAGACCAGAGATTAACTCCCAAAAAACCGACTTATAGGCGAGCATATACGGTACTTGATTTTCTCTAAATATACATATAAAATAATTCTTTTATGACATCTGTGGTCTTAATTTTTTCCAGTTACCTAAAATTGGCTCTATTAGATTTTAAAGAAAAACGTCACTAACAAGCATAAACATTCTTCAACGACCATATGTGAACTTGCATATTAAGTATTTTAAATATATGATAAATAGAATACTACATACTAGAATCCATATCATATGTCACATCAGCCCTCGAGTCTTTGGCCCTCGGGCTGATATGGGGCCACTCGGGCTGATATGACAGCTGATATGGATTTTAGTATGTAATATTCTCTATATAGAGTCGACGAAAAATGCCAGTATGAAATGTCACATTCAAAAGCTAGCTTTTTCTCTCTGTATTGAACAACTGTTACCAGAACTGATGGACCCTCAGCTTCTAAAAAACTCAAAAGGGTCTTTAACTAGAAAAGAAAACAAAAGGTATGCCTGCAATGTAACCTTACATTGACATGTATACTGTCTATACAAGCAGTTTAGCATTGTAATATTTGTACCATAATGGTCCTACCCTAACAAAAATACTATAGCTAACTATAGTTTACTATAGTTAACTATAGTGATAACTTTGACACTTTGAAAACTTTGATTTACTATTGTGATAACTTTGACACTTTGAAAAACTTTGACGAAAACTTTGACACCTTGAAAAACTTTGGCGAAAACTTTGACACTTTGAAAAACTCTGGCGAAAACTTTGACACTTTAAAAAACTTTGGCGAAAACTTTGACACTGAAAAACTTTGGCGAAAACTTTGACACTTTGAAAAACTTTGGCGAAAACTTTGACACTTTGAAAAACTTTGGCGAAAACTTTGACACTTTGAAAAACTAGGGCGAAAACTTTGACACTTTGAAAAACTAGGGCGAAAACTTTGACACTTTGAAAAACTTTATCAAAAACTTTGATACTTCAAAAAACTTTATCAAAAACTTTGACACTTTGAAAAATTTTATCGAAAACTTTGATACTTCAAAAAACTTTATCAAAAACTTTGAAACTTAAAAAAAAATTATCGAAAACTTGGATACTTTGAAAAACTTAATCGAAAACTTGGATACTTAAAAAAACTTAATCGAAAACTTGGATACTTTGAAAAACTTTATCGAAAACTTGGATGCTTTAAAACTTTGAAAAAAAAAGTTTATTGAAAACTTTGACACTTTAAAAATCCTTATCAAAAACTTTTATTCTTCGAGAAACTTTATCAAAAACTTTGACACTTTGAAAAACATTATCGAAGAATCTGATACTTTGTAAAACTTAATCGAAAACTTGGATACTTTGAAAAACTTTATCAAAAAATTTAACACTTTGAAAAACTTTGTCGAAAACTTGGATATTTTAACACATAGAGAAACTTAATCGCCAACTTTTACACTTTAAAAACCTTTATCAAAAACTTTGAAAATTTAAAAAACTTTATCGAATACTTGGGATGCTTTGAAAAACTTTATGGAAAAGTTGAATACTTTGAAAAACTTTATGGAAAATTCTGATACTTTGAAGAACTTTGGCAAAAACTTTGACACTTTGAAAAACTTTGGCGAAAACTTTGACCCTTTGAAAAACTTTATCAAAAACTTTGATACTTCAAAAAACTTTATCAAAAACTTTGACACTTTGAAAAACTTTATCGAAAACTTTGATACTTCAAAAAACTTTATCAAAAACTTTGAAACTTAAAAAAATTTTTTCGAAAACTTGGATACTTTGAAAAACTTAATCGAAAACTTGGATACTTAAAAAAACTTTATCGAAAACTTGGATGCTTTAAAACTTTGAAAAAGTTTATTGAAAACTTTGACACTTTAAAAATCCTTATCAAAAACTTTTATTCTTCGAGAAACTTTATCAAAAACTTTGACACTTTGAAAAACATTATCAAAGAATCTGATACTTTGTAAAACTTAATCGAAAACTTGGATACTTTGAAAAACTTTATCAAAAAATTTAACACTTTGAAAAACTTTGTCGAAAACTTGGATACTTTAACACATAGAAAAACTTAATCGCCAACTTTAACACTTTAAAAAACTTTATCAAAAACTTTGAAAATTTAAAAAACTTTATCGAATACTTGGGATGCTTTGAAAAACTTTATGGAAAAGTTGGATACATTAAAAAACTTTATGGAAAATTCTGATACTTTGAAGAACTTTGGCAAAAACTTTGACACTTTGAAAAACTTTGGCGAAAACTTTGACACTTTGAAAAACTTTGGCAAAAACTATTACAGTTTGGCGAAAACTTTGACACTTTGAAAAACTTTGGCGAAAACTTGACACTTTGAAAAACTTTGGTGAAAACTTTGACACTTTAAAAAACTTTGGCGAAAACTTTGACACTTTGAAAAACTTTGGCGAAAACTTTGACACTTTGAAAAACTAGGGCGAAAACTTTGACACTTTGAAAAATTTTGACGAAAACTTTGATACTTTGAAAAACTTTGGCGAAAACTTTGACACTTTGAAAAACTCTGACGAAAACTTTGACACTTTGAAAAACTTTGGCGAAAACTTTGACACTTTGAAAAACTTTGGCGAAAACTTTGACACTTTGATTTACTATACGAGGGTTGTCCCATAAAATCGTGGACAAAACGTTTTTCTCGAAAAGTAATGGGCGCGCTAAGCTGAAAATTTCAGTTAATGTTTATTTATCATATTTAAGTGCATGATAATTTTTTTAATAAAATATAAGCAAAAATAAAGATTTTATTATGCTTGAATGAGCACGGGGTATTGCCCTACGGCGCACGGTCAAAAAACTAAGGTTTTATTAAAGAATGCACGAGTTTGAATTCAAAATAAAAGTTTAAAATACAAATGATTTGGATTAAAATTATCCTAATTCGATTTTCCACAATCAATTTTGTAGTCTTTGTAAAAATTAAAGGCATTTGGTTAACTTTTGGCAGTTTCTCGAGCATTCGAAATGAGAAACTGGTAAACA
>NW_026938172.1:0-11632 GCF_032062105.1 Saccostrea cuccullata
TGTATAGCATATAACAATTTAAAAAGACTTCCCGGACAATCATAGCCATTTAAGCGGACAATTTGTTTTTAGATATCAGTATATCTTTTATCATCTGCAGGTTGGGCACAGCCTACCAAATGGTACTTTATCCCCCTTTTGGTAGATAATCTACCATAGCGGTAACGAATATTACTAACCAAATGGGGGACTTTTTTATTCTGTTGCAATTTTTATTAAAATAAAACAAAAGCGCATTTATTCAGGCAATGGGGGATTTTAATGAACATATTCCTCGTACAATTAACATAAATCGGTCGAATTTCTATGTGTAATTTCTCCGTAACTTCGTAAAAACAATACCCGTAGTTGTCTGTAACAGCCGAACTTCTTGATCAAACGATCAAAAAAATCTTTATTGTGTCTTGTTGGATAAAAATCCAATTTTATACAGTGATTTAACTCTTGATGAGTTATCTGTCAATCTCTTTTTGGATCTTCGTCAATGTTTATCTCCATAAAATCCTGTTAAACACGAGCTCCTCATGCCTTACCGGTATGGTGGGCACTTCCTGCTATAAAGTTAATTTTTTCCAGAGTTGTACGTAATATTTGTCGTTATTTTTCTTTTAGGATGAAGTTGCAGATTCCATGCGATCTTTTGGGGTTTAATATGCATATTACTGGTGAATTTAATAAATTCGAAAAATAATATTCAATAAAAGATGTACAAAATGACTTTTGCCATTATTCTTGTTTTTGTTCCAAGTACATCGTTTTAAAACAATAATTATGTCATACTCCAACTGCATTTACTATTTCTATGAAGAACAAAGCCATTGTGTTCAAAATAAAAAGAAATAAAGGCAAAACTTATTTTTCTTCTGATTTCCTAGTTGAAAATTAATACAAATGTGCCTCCGTAGTTAAATCCGACTTTTCATCAGGTTTAAAAAAGATCATCGTTTTGATTGGTTTGCACTAATTGATTGGTTGCCCGGATAATCGAAATAGAAAGTAAAGGACATGATTGACAGGTTCAGCATCGTTGGAGAAGGAGAGAATTTTCTTTTAAAGTAAAAAACTAAGAAACATTGCACTTGTTTACATAAGCTACGTTTTTTGCCAAATTTTTGAACGACTCTGCGCAAAAAATTGCACATAGAATTTTTGATTTTTTTCACCCAGAACACCGATAAATATCTATATTTTATTCCACATGGTTTAAAATTATGCGAAATTCCACTCCACTCTATGGAATTAAACACAACCAATTTTGTCCCCCATTTGGTTAGTAAAATTCGTTACCGATATGGTAGATTATCTACCAAACGGGGGATAAAGTACCATTTGGTAGGCTGTGCCCAACCTGATCTGTTGTTACACAGTCAGTTTGTGCGTTCATCAGGTTGGGACCAATCGCCCAAATGGGATATATATAATAGTCCTTTTGGGATATAATATCCCAAATGGGCTATAAATTTACAGTGCAAAAATTGAAAATTTTTATTTTGGCCATAAATATCATAAATCCGCATCTGAGTACACTTAAAAAGGAATAACTTTTGGTTGACAAGTTTTCCTGTATGCCCATTCTTTAGGAGATTGATCCCTCGGAAGTTCCTTAACTTCTTGGGGATCAATCTTGCAAACTGCAGGGTTGCAATAAAACTTGCTTACCAAAAGTTATTCTTTTTTAAGTGTTTTGATGCGGATTTATGATAATTATTACCAAAATTAAAAATTTCAATTTTTGCACTGTAAATTTCAATCTAATTAAAATTAGATCTTTGATCCGCTCCAGTTTTATCGCTACACAAAGCGATCAAACTGGAGCGGATCAAAGATCTAATTTTAATTAGATTGTGTAAATTTATAGCCCATTTAGGATATTATATCCCAAACGGACTATTATATCCCATTTGGGCAATTGGTCCCAACCTGTTAAACAGTCCATATAGAGCTTCTTTTGCAGGTCCAGCACATTCTCTTGATTAAGCTATATTGCTTGCTTTAGCTATTAAGCTTTATTAAGCTATCAAAAATAGCTTGATAAAGCTATGTATTTGCAGTTTTTCACAAAAACGTTTTTTTGCAAGAAATAAACAAAAAGTCCCAAGGACTTGACTATTCATATAATTTATATGTGCCAGTATAAACTATCAATATACAACCTAAATCAAAGAAAGTTTGAACATTGCAGCTGTTGAATACTAAAGGCAAAAGATGAATTTCCATTGTTTGAGTAACTGTACACTCCTTTGTGTGAAGTGAGACGTGGGTAAGTATGATTGCTTCTCGTTATGCTGAACTGTTTTCAATCATTTATCCTGTTGACCATAACTGACCTCATTTATAATTTCATTTAAGAGATTACTGTGTGGTCACTCATTAATAACCTCAAAACTTTTAAAACTTTGAGTACAAAGTCTCTCAAGGCAATGCAATATGGTGAGTGATTTTTACAAGTATTGTATTCAGAAGAGTTCTAAGTTTAATATTTCCACTGCACCAAGGCGGGACTTTTGGCATGGTTTTAGAAAATAACACACTTGCCATTGAGTTGTGAAAAAAATGTTATAAAATAGCTTATTTAAGCTATTCTGAATAGCTTAATAATGCTATACAGCTAAATCAAGCTGTATAGCTTAATCAAGAGATTATGGCGGACTTGTTTAGCTTAATCTTTCAATTGTTATGTTTGCTTCACTTGATATAATATGCAAGTTTGAAACGTTTAAAGGACATAATGTACTGTTAATTTTTTCAGACAACAATACTTCAATGAATCTAATGACAAGATTACACATCGAACATGATATGGAACATGTATTTAAAACAGTAAAAAAAGGTAATTTTAATTATACAAATTTGCAAAAAGTACTTTAAAAATTGATATCATTTATAAGACTTTATCAGTTAAGCATTTCATCTATTTATATTTAAAGATACAGTAGAAAAAAGACATTATAGTTATATAATATATCTTCATATTTTTATTAGATATGCATGAACAAAGGTTGAAGCAACTAAGACAGAAACTAAAGACATTAGAAGAAGATGACTGGAGGTATCCCCCTGTGGAGAAGTTGATTGGTCTTCATTGACAGACATGTGTATAAAAAATAGTAAATATGTACAAACAAAGCAAAAATTCAGAAACAAATAGAATTACAAAATCCTGCCAAGAAGACTTCATTTTGTTCAGCTGGGAGTGTCACAGAGCTGTGGAGTGGTTTCAGTTTATTAGAGTTTAAAATAAAAAAGAAATAAAATTCATAGACTCTCGATTAGTTCACCAGTATGAATATGTGCACTGTTATTCACTTCTTTTTGTTGTACAGGAGTAATGATGTGAATGGGAGTTAGAGTACTTGTATTAAACTATATTTTTATTTAAATAAACATGCTTTTTTTTTTTTTTATACCCCCCGCAAACGAAGTTTGGGGGGGTATATAGGAATCACCTTGTCCGTCTGTCCGTCTGTCTGTCCGTCTGTCTGTCCGTCCGTCCGTCCGTCCGTCTGTCTGTCTGTCCGCTGTCTGTGCAATCGTGTCCGGTCCATATCTTTCTTACAGAGGGACATTAGAATCTACTACTCCACAATAAGATTGCTCATGACCGAAGGGTGTGTCATGACCTTGACCCAAGGTCATTTGGGGAAGTTCAAGGTCACTGGAAGAAAAATTTCATAATTCGTGTCCGCTCCATATTTTTCTTATCAATAAACTTGGTAGGTTCTCATTTCACACAAAGATTGCCCATGACCCAAGGGTGTGTCATGACCTTGACCCAAGGTCATTTGGGAAAGTTCAAGGTCACTGGAAGAAAATTTTCATAAATCATGTTTAATACATATCTTTTATAGATAAACTTGGTAGGTTCTCATTTTACACAAAGATTGCCCATAACCCAAGGATGTGTCATGACCTTGACCCAAGGTCATTTGGGAAAGTCCAAGGTCACTGGAAGAAAATTATTTATATTCCCTGTCCAGTCCATATTTTTTCTTATAGATAAACTTGGTAGGTTCTCATTTTACACAAAGATTGCCCATGACTCAAGGGTGTGTCATGACCTTGACCCAAGGTCATTTGGGAAAGTTCAAGGTCACTGGAAGAAAATTATTTATATTCCCTGTCCGGGCCATATTTTTCTTATGGATAAACTTGGTAGGTTCTCATTTCACACAAAGATTGCCCATGACCCAAGGGTGTGTCATGACCTTGACCCAAGGTCATATAGGGAAGTTCAAGGTCACTGGAAGAAAAATTTCATAATTTGTGTCCGGTCCATATCTTTCTTATGGATAAACTTGGTAGGTTCTCATTTCACACAAAGATTGCCCATGACCCAAGGGTGTGTCATGACCTTGACCCAAGATCATTTGGAGAAGTTCAAGGTCACTGGTAGAAAAATTTCAGAATTCGTGTCCGGTCCACATCTTTCTTATGCATAGACTTTGTAGGTTCTCATTTCACACAAAGATTGCCCATGACCCAAGGGTGTGTCATGACCTTGACCCAAGGTAATTTGGGGAAGTTCAAGGTGACTGGTAGAAAAATTTCATAATTCGTGTCTGGTCCATATCTTTCTTATGGATAAACTTGGTAGGTTCTCATTTCACTGAAAGATTGCCCATGACCCAAGGGTGTGTCATGACCTTGACCCAGGTTATTTGGGGAAGTTCAAGGTCACTGGAATAAGAATTTCATAATTTGTTTTTGATACAAATCTTTATTATGGAAAAACTGACTTCTGAAAAACCCAGCGGGGGGTATTTTGTCCCATTTGGACAGTTCTATTTTTTTTTTGTATTGAAAAAGAAAGTATTTTAGTCTACTTCACTGCAACTGACCAATTTTACAATATATGTATATTAAGAATGGTCTTTCCTTTTATACATCAGAAAGTGATTTTAAGGTCAGACTACATATACATAGCATATTTTATTTATAGATAATGTTAATTATGAGTATTATAAATACAAATACAAATATTTTATTGGCACCAACACAATTACAGTAATTGGTAAAGGCCCATAGAAAAAATAGTGATAAGCATGAAAATACAGTAGAACACAACTAGAATACAAACAATTGGTGTAGCAAATTATGTATTTTACTCATAAAATACTATATAAATACATACATATGATTCAGTTCAATGTAGTTACTCATTTATAGCTAAAATATTTTTTCTTATATCAGATATTTGATATAAAAATTATGAGAATATTTTAAGAACCTTTTTAGAAAATAAGCAAATTTCAAGTGTTGTAGGAGTTGTCTTTCTTTTTACATATACCTTGATTCTTTATTTTTAAGGGACTTGGAACTTAAAGGGGCATGGACACAGTTTCAACTGAATTTTTAAAACCAATTTTTATGTTTAAAATTTATAACTAGGGCATCATCTAATGATAAGCAAAAATTTGAACATCATGTGTCAATAAAGGAGATGCTAAATTTAGAAATTTTAGCTGAAACTGTCCATGCCCCTTTAAGTTTATTTTTTCTCAAAGTCATGACATATACACCGTGTATATCCCAACATACGGGGTGTATACTATGTTGTGCGCGGGGTGTATGCTTCCGAAGCGAGAGAAAGGGGGTCAATGTAGGTTCTTTGTCCATTTTCTCAACTTACAGATATTTTTCGCCAGAAAGCATATGTCTACGGAAGAAAGCATTATCTAAGGACTATATGGATACCTATGAATCCACTGGAAACCTTCTAGTTTTATCAAACACCTCAACACAATTCCGAGGATCGGAGCAAGATTGATGCTACACTGTGTTTATCATCAAATATCAGAAGAAAGCTTTGCTTTATCCTCACTTTTATATTATTATTAAATACATGTTTACTATATAAACGTTTGTACAAATTGTCTGTAAATAAAACAGTTCGTATATAAAGATATTGACGAAAAATCAATGTTGTGTCCGGGGTGTATGCAACATGTTGTACGCGGGGTGTATACCCCATATTTTTCTTAGGATTGTTAGTGCGAAGTATCTATGGAAATATTATTTACACAGGTTTGTAAGCGACAGGTAGTGTTGATAAAAGACCTTAATACTAATGCCATACGAAAAGGTAAAGTCCATAAACATACTGAAGTATGAAACAAATTAACTAATTTAAAAAAATCAAAAGAATAAAAAAAAATTAAAAGTAAACTATCATATTCAAACATAATAGCCGCTAAATGTGCAAGGAGCGATTGTTATCTGATTTCATGCTACAGTGTAGATGGTGCAATGGTCTAAATCTACGTAATCATATAATATCTAATCTCGAGCTCTCCAAAGCCCCCCCCCCCCCCCCTCCCTGCTTGGAGGACACTTTGTCCTTTCTTCGGATCATTTTAATCTAAATATTTCGCCTGTTAAAAATATAATAGAAACACTACATGAATGGTGTATTATGCATAAATCTCTTTTTTTGTTTCTGCAAATTTTATTTCATCAATACATGTATTCTTAAGCATTTATGACAGTGATGTAGAATCATTTTTTGTAGGGGGGATACCTGAAAAAAAAAACCCTGACATAAGTTGACTAGCTAAAAAAAGGGGGGTTATCGAAACTCATTTATTTTAGAGTGGGTTGAAGGTCGCATCTTTTCTCATTAACAATTCTCCTTTTTTTTTTACTTAAACATATTACATAATCATTGTTCGACAATGCTGCAACAAAAAAGGGGGGCAATTTGAATTTCGATGAACATTTTCTGTAGTGAAAAGTTGTGTCTAGAACAAAAGGGGGTGGGGGTGATACTACGTGTTAGTATGATATATTAAATTAATTTTCCTTTCAATTTTTGCAATATGTGGACTCAATATGTGGACTCAATTTTCCTTGTCTGAAAAGAATTCATATATCACAAATCACAATAAACAATTTGACTCAGTGATAAATTGTATTTGCTGACAAGGTTATTGGATCGACCATAGAACTTACGAAATGATGACTTTAAACGAGACTGCTGATATTCTTGTTTCATCAACTTGCTTGTCAATAATTTACCTCGTTTTAAAAATTGTTCATACGTAGCGCATGCTCTTGCGTATCGAATCAACTGAGATATATGCACTCCGTATGTAGTATCATTTAATAAATGTTGAAAAAGGTTAAACAGAAATTATGAGAAAATGTTAAATGTTCAAAATGATGCATGAGTGAAGCATTTATTAAGGAATACAGTTAAACAAAGCACCCTGTACATTTACTTCCATGTGCATGCAACGCCAAAAGTGCGATGAACGTGTATCAATTTTTTTCCCAGTAAATCGAATTAATAAACCTGAAGTTGTGCTATTACAAAGCTGGTGAATAATTTTAAAAAATAAATATAACTTTCACAAAAGTCAATTGTTAAGATTTTTTTTAATGATATTTCAGATCAGCAGACAATGATACTATAGAGTAAAAAGAGGGGTATACACCCCGCGTACAACATGTTGCATACACCCCGGACACAACATTGATTTTTCGTCAATATCTTTATATACGAACTGTTTTATTTACAGAAAATTTGAACAAACGTTTATGTAGTAAACATGTATTTAATAATAATATAAAAGTGATGATAAAGCAAAGCTTTCTTCTAATATTTGATCATAAACACAGTGTAGCGTCAATCTTGCTCCGATCCTCGGAATTGTGTTGAGGTGTTTGATAAAACTAGAAGGTTTCCAGTGGATTCATAGGTATCCATATACTCCTTAGATAATGCTCTCTTCCGTAGGCATATGCAAATCAGGCGAAAAATATCTGTAAGTTGAGAAAATGGACAAAGAACCTACATTGACCCCCTTTCTCTCGCTTCGGAAGCATACACCCCGCGCACAACATAGTATACACCCCGTATGTTGGGATATACACGGTGATATATATATAATGCTATAACATTTCACACAGAAATATAATAAAAAAAAACTTATTTTAATATCTGCAAACTATTTAAACAACAAATTTTGGTCTGTCTTTGATCGGCACATCCTTGCACTGTCACAAAGTAAACTTTCTCCTTTAATAATGCGAGACAAAGGTACAGTAGAAACTGTGTTGTGTTTTAATGAAAAAAAATATAACTATAATCCAGAAATTCAGAGTAGAAAATTAACTCACCAGTATTGTCAGTCGGTGCTCAGTGATGTCTGCAGAGTTTAACAAATTGAACACAACCGATGAAATGTAAACATTAACAATAACAGATCTTCTGCCCTGTTTATAACAAGAATAGATATGGGTTACCCCATATCCAAAGATATTCGACTGTTAGATTTAATATGTTTAACAGTGTTTATAATGACGTTAATAAAAAATCAAAGTACTGAAAGCACTGTTACGAGTTGATGGTACTGATATCAAATTGGGTTATGTGACATACATAAAATATGACCATGCAATATTGTAATGCTTTTGCAAGTTTTAAAACAATATCTCTTTTTTAAGAAATCGTTTGAGAAATAAGCCTTAACTTTACCTTTTCTCTCATGTACTACTTAGACGTGTAATTTTTTGCATCTAATTTAATGAATCATAAAACAAACCTTGATATATGAGAAACAGATAATTAAATTGTAGTACTTTGAGTAAAGTGCTTAAATATAAAAGAATAACGATTCAGCTTGCATTGAAGTGGTTTATTTATCAAAAATATTGAAGAGCACCAACAATGTAAGGGTCAAATAGCACAGTTTTGGACAGTTGTCATCTTTTAAAAGAAGTAGAATATACAAAATTGACTAGAAATTTAAAGCATGAAAATAATGGCACACCTGTTGTAAAATCAATAATATTTCATATAAGAAAAGTTAAGCCACAAAAACAAAAATGGTTAACTTTTGTACATAGTACCGGTAATTGAATGTAACACTTTAATCCACAGCAGTAATTATCAAGTACGGAACTAATTTATACAAACACTTTAATGCAAGATGTTAATATTATTGATTCTGGTTCCACCTTGTATATATAATTCATAAGAATTACAGAGTTTCCTTCCTCCACCATGTTCTCTTTTGTCATGTCATAGAGTATGGCTTTCATTGCCAAGGTTCTGTCTGCAACTCCCAAAACTCTGTACTCTTTTTTCTCTCCACCATCAACTTGATAACTAGTCACTCCACTACGTCCACAAACTTTGACTTTGAGTGGCAGGGAATAAGGCTTATTCCCTCTTGAAACTCTTAGCTTTGCTAGCGTCAGCATCTCTGCAAGAATAAAAATCAATGATCAATTTACAAATATCAACTTTAGATTAAAATGTTTTGAAGCATAAGAAACTTTTACTAAAAATAATTTGTTTAATTTCTACTTACCGATTGATTGTAAATTTAGCTATTATTCTTTTAAAAAATGCAGTTAAAATAAGAAAAAATACATGGAGAATACGGCAATAATTTTGTAAAAATGTTTGGCTAATTATTCTATCATTTTTAAATAAAACTGCCTATTTAATTGAGACATATAGTGATTTATGGTCAGAGTAATATGATTCTTGAGTGCCCCAAAAATTTATATGATTAGAATGTAAGTTTGTGTAAATATGGTCTAAAGCAGAACCATAGTCTGTGGTGCTGCCTGTTTGCAAATATCGAAGATTGAACTCATTCAACATATGTTTGGCAAATTCATTTGATTTTAAATTGTCAAAATTAAAATCTCCGGCCAAAACCACAGAATTAGAATTGTTTGAATGATGCTTCAAGATTTCTTTTAAAGATTTTTTCACCTCATTGCTTTTCTCGTGTGGAGGAATGTACAGAAAAATTAATGACACTTGTTCTCCAACATCCATATCTACTGACAAAACCTGTATCTTTCCAAAAGTACCTTCTGTGATATTTGTTACTTTAGATGAAATGGCATGTTTAACATAAAGTGCCAAACCGTAAGAGGGTCTGTTTCCATCTCTGCTGAAGAAATCATTTCGATGCAATGTAAAACCCTGGATTTCAAATGAACCATCATTATCAGAGGCCATGAAACGTGTTTCGGAAACGAAAATCATATCAGATGGAAGAATGGTAACATCTTCTTTCAGGTCAAGAATGTGACAATGAAGAGATCTTGCATTGAAGAAGGAAATAATGGACCCTAGTGACAAATAGTCATTTAAATTTCTGATACATGGTTGAAGCATACTTTCTTGTCTTAGTCTATCCATTTCCTCTTGCACTGAAATTGACACAGAGATTTTATTCTCATTCAAGTGTAAAATATGCAAATTCTTCAGACACACAACCCTACTTAGTCCAACATAATGCATATGGTCATTTCTCCTTGAACCGAAGTGAACAACTGCATCTGAGAGTGTTGAACCTTGGGATTTATGAATAGTTTTTGCAGCACTCAATTGTAAAGGAAACTGTTTTCTTTTAACCTGGTATGTTCCATTCATGTGGATTTTGAATATCCTGGTTATTTCCAAAACTGGTGTCCATGTTTTACTTATACCAGATTCATACAACCTTGCTAATTTTGCTCGTGCAGCTTTTCCAGTTTCCTTTTCAGTAAATTCAACCCAAATAATGCTGCATCTGTTGGATCCATCTACTCTAAAATCAAAGTACTTCACTTTGCAAGCAGCACCATTTGTAATACCATCCTGAACATCAACATTATTTGTTATTTCAGCTGGAATGTTCAAAACTAGTTTAAGTATGGAGGATAACCCCATGGTTTTAGAATTATCTTCTGGGATTCGATTCAGAACTCTAGACTGTATATTTGAATCTGACGTTCCAATAACCCAGTCAATGGCAGGAATAGCAACTTTCAGATTCCCTTGTGCATTTTGGTACACCCTAGTGTTATACATTTCTACCTCCTTTCTTGTTGTATACAGATGTGGTAATTCAGAAATCCCAATAGCATCTTCTTTCACATGCATCTTCAAAATATTAATATCAATTGCAGTTTGCTTTCCCTCTCTGAGTCTGTTTAACAACTCTGCAAAATCCTTGTCATCCTTTTGTCGCATTATTTTTGTAAGTTCATACATTTGAAAATTGTCTTTCCAAAGATTTGCACTTAATGGACCATAATCTCGCTCAGACTGAGAAAATATCCATTTATCCATGACTGGTTTCAGTTGGTACAAATCTCCTACTGTTATGACACTCACACCTCCAAAGGGTTTCTGGCAGCCTCTTATTTCTTGCAATCTCAAATTCACAAAATTAAACATGTTCTGACCTACCATGGATACTTCATCAATGATCAGAACTTTTAAATGTATATATTTTGTTCTTAATGTATTCAACTGCTGCATATCAAGTGGTTTATATGAAAACCCTTGTCCTACAGGAATACAAAATGATGAATGAATAGTTGCACCACTTATATTGTGAGCTGCTTTCCCAGTTGGTGCACACAACAAAACATGAAAGTTATCTGGGGACTCATTTAACTGGTGTAAATAATACTTCAGTAACCCTTGATACAAAGCCCTAGTAACAACGCTTTTTCCAACGCCAGCTCCCCCTGTTAAAAACGCATATAATGGATCAGTCTTTGTTTTCAGCCAATGCAAAACATGGTTGAAGAATTGTGACGCCACCGGAATTCTCAGTGCCGTTTTTGGTTCGTCATTTTACCTGCGCTGTCTTCTTCCGGTTTACGTTACTGTCTGGGG